>NC_072473.1:19735681-19855681 GCF_027574615.1 Eptesicus fuscus
GGGCCTTATATGGCCCAGGGGCCATTCGTTCATATTATGGAGTTTCCTCAAAAAATTAAAACTGGAACTCCCATTTGACCCAGTCATTTCACTTCTGGGAATGTATCATAAAAAACCTGAAACACTCATCAGGAAAAATATATATACCTCTGTGTTCATAGTAGCACACTTTACAATAGCTAACACTTGGAAACAGCCTAAGTTCCCCAGCCCTAACCCCAGCAGATGAGTGGATAAAATACCCCCCAAACTATGGCACATTAAACAATGGAATACTATGCAGCAATGATAAAGAAAGAACTATTACCATTTGCAACAGCATGGGTGGACCTAGAGAGTATTAGGCTGAGCAAAATAAGCCAGAGAAAGATAAGTATCACATGATCTCACTCATATGTGGAACCTAACAAACCAAATAAACTGATGATCAAAAATAGACCCAGAGTCATAGAAGCATGGACAGACTGTTGAACCTCAGAGAGAAGGTAGGGAAAGGTGGGTGGAAAGAGATCAATCAATGAACTTAAGTGCATATATGCATAACCTGTGGACACAGACAATAGGGTGTTGAAGGCCTGGGAGGACTGGAGAACAGGAGCAGGCTGGAAGAGGTTAATGGGTGAAAAGGAGGACCTATGTAATACTTTCAACAATAAAGATTAAAAGAAAAAAATACTTCATCTATAATAATAAAAGTATAATATGCTAATTAGACTGGACAACCTTCTGGATGAAGCTGGGGCTGCGAGGGAAGCCCGGATCCCACATGCCAGAGAGAAGCGGGTGCCCTCAGCCAGGGGAAGAAAGGCCGACTCCTGCACGAATTTTGTGCATCGGGCCTCTAGTATTATGTAATTTCATTTATATAAATCTTCCAGAAAAGGCAAAACTAGGGAGACAGAAACCAGATCAATAAGTGTCTTGGGCCAGGGGTAGGAACAAGGGTTGGCTACAAATGTGCATGAGGAATCTTTTTGAGGCGATGGAAGCGTTTTAAGACTGGGTTATGGTGATGGCTGCACAAATGTATAAATTTACTAAAATTCTTTGAACTGAACACTTAAAATAGTTGAATTTTATCACATGTAAATCATACCTTAGAAAGCTTTTAAAACTATAGTACATTGTTACAGGAGGATGTATTTTAATTTAAGAGATTATTTTTGTATAAAAAGGAAATTGTTAGAATTTTATCACAGTTATTTTCAAAATGTCTAAGAAATAAAACAGACACATGAGAGAATTAGGACATATAAGTAAAATATCATTTCTGCAGGCATGCATCTTGCAAAAGTGTAGGATTCTGTGTATAAGCCACAAAATTTTATAGTGAAACTATATTCATAGTCAGTTTTGAAGGGAAAAACAGTTCCATGAAATAAAATATTGCTTGGGGAGTTATTTCATACTGCTTGTCACCAGCATTCACACTAGCTTATAAGTTATAATTGCTCTGTGATAAAGGCATGTGCTTTTCCTCATCTCTTATAAAAATTTTAATGAGAACTTGAAGTGAACTCTCACTGAACCTATTTTCATTCCAAAATCTTACGATTTTAATCTTATGATCCTCCTGAGACCCAGCACTGTGGTCTGTGACAGCATGAATACTTCGTAATTATTCCTCTTGTTTGTAGAAAACACCATGAGCATCCATCATTCCCTCTCTCTCCTGCTGCCTCTAGGGAGCCACAGCCTCTAGCAAGGTTAGTAATTGCAGTTTTGGTTGACAGTTCCAGGCCAGCTGAAGCAAACCCATCTGGTGAGGACCAGCCACAATGGGTATCGACTGCCTTCCCTTCAGTTTCTCTCCTCCTAGTTAGTTTGGCCTCAAACTCCTCCTTAGAGAGGTCATAGATGGATTTGAATCATCACAGGATATTTCCCGGAACAGAGAAAATGAATAGTTTCTCTATAGCCATGCTTATAACATATGTCTGTTGGTAGTTGGGGGACAATTTATCTAGCAGTCCTGGGGTAAATTAAAGGTCTTACCCTTGAGTCTAAAAAGAAGGTTGCATTGGAGCTTGATATTGAATATTAATTTTGGCATCTCAATCTGCTGTAGACACACTGAATGAAATAAAATATATTCCACCATATAGATTATGATGGCATTTTGGAAATAGGTATGCTTCATATGGGTCATGTTAAAAATTTTAAATACAGCTTTGGCCTGTGCTTAGAAAAATAGATATTTTAGAGGCAAATAAAATGACTAAACATTAATTTTTTACTTTATTTCTTGACAAATGCATAGAGAGATTCCTTAAAGAAATACTAAAGGAGTACCACATGCTTATGAAAAGAAACACATTATCAATAGAAAGAGGGATAAGCAAATAGCTTCCATAATGCAAACCATCTTGGGATGATCTAAGTTTAGCAAAAGGAGAGAAAATTTCATGTGAAATATTGGTGAATTCCAGAAAAACAAGTGCCTTTGAAAAGTAACATGATATTTTAACTTGCTAATATCTTACTTTGCGCTTTACTCATTTGAGTCCACATGCAAGTACTGCAGAAGCAAACCCTATGGCAGTCCAGACACCAGTATACCTTTATGTTTCAAATAGATTAGGTTTGTTTGGTTGGGTTCCTTTGTTCTTTTTGTTACTTTGTTTTTGGGCTTACATAAGGTTTTAAAAATGGGTTTACTTGAGAATAACTTAATTTTTCATTCTGGATGAAATGTTACTGGAATGTAATGAAAGATTTAAGTTAAATACTAAAGTGCATTATACTCATGGCCCCAATACTATTTGATACATCTTCCATCCAGATATGAAATCTGTGCATGCCTGTGGTTGCTCCAATCAATAGGATAAGGCTGAAGTGATGCTCTATAATATCTAAGGCTAGGTTTATAAAGCCATTTAGTTTCTACCTGGTTATGTTGCGATGCTTACTCTGGGGGACAGCAGTCACCATGTATAAAACTTCCCCAAGATCACCATGCTTAGAGGCCACATGTAGGTGTTTCAGGGGACAGCACCAGCCAACCGCAGGCATCAACTGCTAGACCTATGAGTAAGTCATCTTCTATATCCAGCCCAGTCTATCCTTCATATAACTGCAGCCCTACCTGATTCTTGACCACAATCCTATGAGAGATGCCAAGTGAGAACTGCCTACCCAAGTCCTTCCCAAATTTTTGTCCCACAAAGTTTTGATAATTTCTTTCATATATCTGTAATGGTAAAACTGATATCACTCCAATTTTGTTATACTAGAGGCCCAGTGCATGAAATTCGTGCCCTCGGGCGGGGCCAGGGTCCCTCAGCTCGGGCTACGCCCTCTCACAGTCCAGGACACCTCACTCCTTACTGCCTGACTCACCGCTCCTTAGCACTGCCACAGAGGTGGGAGAGGCTCTTGCCACTGCTGCTGCGCTTGCCAGCCAGGAGCCCAGCTTCTGGCTGAGCTGCACTCCCGCTGTGGGAGCGCATTGACCACCAGGGGGCAGCTTGTGTGTTGAGCGTCTGCCCTCTGGTGGTCAGTGTGCATCATAGTGACTGGTTGTTCTGGTCATTCCACCGTAATGGTTGCTTAGGCTTTTATTATATAGATACTAGTATTTGTTCGGAAATCCAATTATTCATTCAGATATACAAATAATGATTGAATTTCTGTTATGGACACATTCAACATCATTCACATGTAATGGTGGCCCCTTCAGTTGTATAACATTGTGTCACTGGTAAGGTAAAGCATAAAAAGTTATTTCTGCAGCAAGCATTATTTTGCCTGTAGTTTCGCAGGTATTGATGCATATGAGTGCCAAGATATACTACTAATTTTTATACTGGTTCAATCTTCTTTACACTACTCTGTTGTTGACAAGAGGGGAAAGAATGATTTAGAATGTAAAAGTAATCAGGAATATATTGTTCTGAAATTTAGAAAATCAAAATTTCATATAGCACTGAAAGCAATAATTTGTAAGTGTATATGTTGTTCTTCTGACACTCTTAGACTCTTCAATGTGTCTCATGAAAATATGTTAGGCAGAATAATTATAAACTAACTAGAGGCCCGATGCATGAATTCATGAACGGGTGAGGTTCCTCAGCCTGGTTGGCAATCAGGGCTGATCAGGTCCAGCCGGCTGGAGGGAGGGACCGCAGGAGGTTGGCTGGACGCGGGAGGTTGGCTGTGGGAGTGCACTGACCACCAGGGGCAAGCTCCTGTGATGGGGGTCTTCCCCCTGGTGGTCAGTGTACATCATAGTGACCAGTCATCCGGTTGACTGGTCTTAATGGTCACTTAGGCTTTTATATATATAGATGAGTCATTAATTGACTATATGTTGAAATCACCTGGGAAGCTTTAGACACCAATTGATGTCTGGATCCCATCCCAGGGAATCTAATTTAATGGCCTCTGGTACAGCATGGAAATTGAGATTTTTCATGGTTGCCAGGCTATTCTAATGGGTAGCCACAATGAAGAACTACTGATATAAATTTTTCCATTTAATTCAGTAGTTCTCACTCTTGACTGATTATTAGAATTATCTGCAGAGCTTCTAAAACTGTCAGTGACTTAGTTCCATTTCCAAAGATTCCGATTTAAAACAGGGTAAGGCCTGTTTTTGGTACTTTTTAAAATATATATATTTTATTGATTTTTTACAGAGAGGAAGGGAGAGGGATAGAGAGTTAGAAACATTGATGAGAGAGAAACATCTATTAGCTGTCTCCTGCACACCTCCTACTGGGGATGTGCCCACAAGCATGGTACATGCCCTTGACCGGAATCAAACCTGGGAACTTTCAGTCCACAGGCCAACGCTCTATCCACTGAGCCAAAATGGTTAGGGCATGGTACTTATTTTTATTGTTGTTTTTGTTAATCCTCACCCAAGGATATATTGCCCTTGATTATTAGACAGAGTGGAAAGGAGAGGGAGAGACAGAGAGAGAGAAACATCAATGTGAAAGAGACACATCAATTGGTTGCCTCCCGCACGCGCCCTAACCTGGGGCCATGGATTGAGCCTGCAACCAAGGTACATGTCCTTGACCTGAATGGAACCCAAGACCCTTAAGTTCGAAGGCTGATGCTCTATCCACTGAGCCAAACCAGCTAGGGATATTTTGGGTACTTATGAAAATGTTCCCTATGTAATTGTAATTTTATATCTATCAATATGCTCATCCTGGTCTTGTGGATAACTTCTTTATTTGTTTATATACATGTTTCTCAGACACAGTTACCACTTCGTTACTATTGGGACATACCTAAGATTGCCAGATTCAGCAAAGAAAAACACCTGGATATTATCATCCTGGATAAATTTAGATTGCAGATAAATGACAAATACTTGTTTTAGTATATGTACATCTACTGCAATATTTGGGGCATACTTATCATAAAAGTATGTTTGTCATCTATAATTCAAAATTTATTGAGTCATCTGTATTTTTCTCTTGCAACCCTGGGCACAGTAGATTTTAGGCAAGAGACATAACCAGAACTCACAAATGCATTCGATGTAGTGTGACTACATTGGAGTTTAACTAATTTTCAAGGACAGAGTTAAGATTATCCTTTACCATTCTGTTCCATAATACAATTTCTAGTCGGGCTTAATTGTTATTTAGTGAGCAAAAGCAATGGACAAGTGCAGGAGAGAGAGAGAGAGAGAGAGAGAGAGAGAGAGAGAGAGAGAGAGAGAAACTAAGACCTCCTCCCCCATGAGTATTAAATCTATTGCTTGCAGAAAATAGATAAGCTGAGATGAAAAGACTGAACATTATGACCCAAGAACAAACAGGCAGCCCTGGCTGGTGTGGCTCATTTGGTTGGAGAGTCATTTATTAAACAAAAAGATTAATGGTCAGGGCACATGCCTAAGTTGAGGGTTCAATGCCCAGTCAGAGTGCCTACAAGAGGCAACTGGTGGATGTTTTTCTCTCATCTCTCTCTCTCTCTCTCTCTCTCCTCTCTCTCTCTCCATTGCTCTCTCTTTAAAACCAATAAACATCTTTTTTAAAAATAAAATGAACAAATAAAAAACAAAAAACAGAACCTGTGCATTTCAGTTGCTATTCCTTAGACAGCTTCTCAAATATTTTCATCTATAATAATAAAAGCATAATATGCTAATTAGACCGGATGTCCTTCCAGACGTCCTTCCAAATGATCTTCTGGATGAAGCCAGGGCTGCAAGGGAAGCCCAGGTCCCAGGTGCAAGAGGGAAGCCGGTGCTGGCAGCCAGGGGAAGGAAGGTCTACTCTTGCATGAATTTCATGCATCGGGCCTCTAGTTTAATTATAAAGAGAAAAAAACATAAGTGCTGTAGTTCAGGTCACAGGCAGAGCTTTATAAACTTAGCAGCCATTGCCAAACTTAGAGATTCTCTGCCAGATTTGTTTATTTATTTTTTTTTTTTTGGCTGGGTACAGTGAACTTTATTGATGGTGCATGACAAAGTAGGGCTCCCTACGCCCCTCCCCTTCCTCAGGGGGTCTGGGATGGAAACGGTGGTCAGGAGATTCTCAGTGTCGGGGGACTGATCTGGGGCAAGGACTCCCCAGCAGCGGAGGGCCTCTCTTCCTCTTGCTGGGGCTGCTGGTCCAGGGGGCTCTTACTCCTTGGAGGCCATGAGCCCCCTGGACCAGCAGCCCCAGATTTGTTTATTTTTAAAATTTACTTATTTATTTACATTGGCATTAAATATCATATTAGTTTCAGATGTACAGCATAATTATTTGCCATTTGTATACATTGTGAATTTTGTATACTTTTGTCCCATTTTTAATGACAATAGTTCTCTGGAAGTTGCACAGCAGTAACTGGCCAATATAATCTCCCATTTGGCAAGGGCTTGCATTTACCAAGCTCACTTTCTCATTGGTTCTTCACAACAATACTGTGAAATAGGCAGGGAAGTTATTATCACATGCATCCTATAAATAAGGAGAATAAGATTCAGATTGTCTTGTCATAGAGCAGTATTACTCAAAATGTGGTCCATGGACCAGCAGCCTCAGCATCATCTAAGAACTTGGTAGAGATACAAATTCTCAGGTCCTCCTCCAGACTTACTGACTCAGAAACTCTGGGATGGGCCAAGTGATTTGTGTTGAATGAGCCTGCTGTTGCACATTCAAGATTGACAACTTCTACCCTAGACTAGTATGTGGTTAATAAGTGGGCTGGTAAAAAAAAACAGAGAAGATTTTTTTTGCTGCTGCTGTTGTTGTTAATTCTGACCAGAGGATATTTTTTTTCTGTTGATATTTATTTATTATTATTATTTTTTAGAGAGAGTGGAAGGGATGGAGAGAGGCAGAGAGAGAAAAACATCAATTGGTTGCTTGCCGGGGCCAGGAATGGATCCTGCAACTGAGATACTTGTGCTTGACAGGAATCAAACCTGCCACCCTTCAGTTAGAGGGCCATCTCTCTAACCACTAAGCAACCAGCAAGGGCACAGAGAAGAATGTCAATCTAGGTCTTCTGAGGACAATGATAATGGTATTTACATTAATTTACATGGTAAACAGATATAACACTAAATAAAAAAAGGAGATATAAATTTCAGGAGGTCTGGATCTAAGGCTAAAAGTTTAAAAGCACATATTGTCATTAGTATGTTTCTTTAGATAGTTATTTTGAAATTCATTAATTAGTTTGTAGATAGATTCATAATAGCTTCTCATTTGCTTCAGGATAAAGTTTAAATTTCATCTGACTAAAAGATTCTTTGAGATCTGTTCTCTGACTCTACTTCCTGTCCTGGCCAGGATCCTCATTTAAATATTGCTGTTATAATATTTACTTGTTAATTTTCTGGTTTCTCTTTACTCACTGGGTTTTAAACTCTGTGAGTTCAGGGATGGTGTCACACTGCCCAGGCACATCCTAAGTGTGCAGTAAATATTTTACATGATGAATTAGTAAAAGAGTAGAACCCAAGAATGAAATCCCAATGTGATGGTCTTTTGTTGGTTAAGTCTTGTCTTACCAGAAGTGTCCTATGTGTAGAACCATCAATTGCTTTGCCACCATAAAAATGCTCAAACTCCCGTTAGCAAGATCTTAGAGAATGGGAAGAAAACTGTTTGCATGAATTTACCCAAAGGAATATGTGTCAGTGCAATTCTCTACAAGTATTTCAAAGGAATTCTTGCATTATTTATAACAGAGAGAAGCTGGAAATAAGCTGTTAAACACATTTATAGCATGGTAAAACTTTTATAATATATTAAGTGAAAATGGGATCTACATAAAGATGTTTAAGGTTGTTTACTTGTCTACAAAACGGGAGCAATAACAATTCTACAGATCTCATAGCGTTGTTATAAAAATTAAGTGGACTTACTTTTTAAAAGCCCCTGGACAACCACTGGCACAATCAGATACAATCACGATTATTATTGTCATTAACATCTCTATCATATCTTGATGGAGAAATTACAGGCAATATTTTGATTGATTATTTTATCTAAAATAATATGAAACTTATAAAATATGTGTGCTATTTTTTGTCAGATAAAAATCTGTTATAAAGGAACACTACTTGATTCAAAGAAATGCCTAACCCTACGAAGGTTAGTAAAGTAGACCACTTTGACTTGTTTTCTACTTCCTCACTTTTCAAAACTCCTGGGGTTTCCCTTGTCACATTCTTCTCTTGGCTGGCTTAATAGTCAAGTTCCTACTAAATATCTTCCCGAGAATGACATTAGTTATTAGCTCTCTTAAGAATTTTCATTTTCATAACGATGCTCTAAGAAGAAAGTATCTCAAGGAACTATGTATTACCTGGAAGGCACCTTAGAGTTTATCTAGTTTGATCCTCTCATTGTCACATGAAGAAGCTAAATTTGCAAGAGATGAAATCGGTATCCATACAATAAAACACATGAATAGCTTGGACTAGAATTCCAATGTCTTTATTCCTTCAGCCTTTCATATGCACAGAATAATTTTGAGCACAATGGCCTATGAAGAATGTTTAAAATCTCATCACAGAGACTGTTACCAGTTTGATTCTTATCTATGAATTTTAATATCTTCTTATCTTTTGCAAAATTTCAACTTCTTATATTGGATAACTAGTGCAAAGTTGGAGCTTCTATTTATAAAAGAATTACTTTTTTTAAGGTGAAAATAGTTTGCAAAAACTAATTGCTGATTTGTAACTAATGGAAAATGTTGATTACTTTTCCATTAAAGCAGAAAAAAGTGAAGTGCAAACATGCCAGTGAAGGAAAAATCCAAGCTAATCTCTGATCTGAGTATCCACATGAGTGGCATTGGATAGGAGAGATACCTTTGTAATTCTCAAATATTTCTATACCCTTCTTTATTCTACCAGCAAAGGTATAACACTGATTACAGTGTATTTTAAGGAAAACACTGCTCATGGCACAAGGGCCATAATTCTTTCACTTCTTTACTCTGATATTTTGGCTCATCACAGTGACCTTTAAGTCATTTTCTCTTGTCTGGTCTGCTTTGCAGACACCGGTGGAACCACTATGTGGTGTCTACTGAGCTAAAGTCAATTAATCACAGGATGACTTTAAAAATCAAGATTCATAATAGGCTATTTTATAACCAGAATGCTTGATTAAGATGGGCACATTTGAGGTTCCCCTCATGTCCAGAAATAATTTAGCCAAGTTCCAACGTGAACTGCTCAGCTTACATGGACCCTCCTAGGCTTCTTCCAGGGCTTCCCAAAAGTGTTTTACAAAATCACTTTTCTTGGCTACTGGGTACCTCTAGATAGCAGCATCTTTGTAAGCCACATAGCATTGGCATGTCCTCAAAAAATGTGGGGGGAGGAAGTGATAAATAAGAAAAAGTCTGTCTGAGAAGATAACAGCATCTGTCATCAACATTGTGCACATCTCAGCCATGCCCTTGTGGTGGGACAGGAGGGGTTCTATTTTCTCTCTTGTGCCAAAATTTCTTTTCCTGTCTGCCTGCAACCACTAATGGCCTTGCTGGGAGGATCCTGGTTTCCTAGATCTAAAGCATTTCATATTCATATTCTGCTTAACAACGTGATGGTACACCTTAGCAGTTTAGCAAAATGACAAATCTGTTTGTTTAATAAGCCATAGAGTGTGCTGCATCATCAATTTGATTTCACTGGGTAAACTAAGAGAACCAGTCAGCATTGATGAAGTTGAGTTTTACAGGTCAGTGCACCATCCATATTAAGGAAATCCAGGACAACGATGTACATGTATATTGTAGCTAGAGGCTGAATACATTTTATACAATATTTCATTTGCTGTTATAGGGAAAAATATGAAGCTTCGTACAGCTACCAGAGAAATCAATTTTTAAGTTTGATTTTATTGCTGCCTTTGCATTCCCCAGGTGTGCTTTTCCTAGCATTTCCATCCTAAACACAATTGCCTCTAAAGTATATATATATATATATATCACTGAGTGGATGACAATTTTCAAATTCCACCTGGAAAATACAGTGCTAATCCTGATGTAGCATAATTGAAGTAACAGAACTTGCTAGGGGGCCACATATCTTCTACTCTCTTGATATCTTAGCAGATCTCCTGCCCCGGTATCATTGCATATTAAAGAGCATTAGTTTATTTTATATTAATCAGAAGAAATATTCCATATCTCAATTCTCTCAATGATGTGATTTAAAAAAAATTAGTAAAAACATGGAGTGGCTTCATCCTGTAAGCAGTAATACAGTTAATGATATGGAGACCACAGAAAGAAGAATATTAAGCTAATTTTCACTACAATAAAATTGTTGACTCTGTAGCTCTAAGTGTGGGGGGGGGCGTGCAATTCTTGTTAAGTTTATTGGAATTAATACCCATTTTACATGTCACAAGATGGTACACTTGACTGGGTGGTGGGCACACAATGCAATATACAAATGATATATCATAGAATTGTACACGTGAAACATTTAATTTTATTAACCAATGTCATCCCAATAAATTTATTTTTTTCTTTATTTTTATTGTTGACACTATTACATGTGTTCCCATTTTCCCCTCCTTTTCCCACCTTCACTCAGCCCTGCCCCCCTTCACTTTGGTCATCACCACACTGTTGTCTGTGTCTTTGAGTTATACATATATGTTCTTTGGCTAATCCCTTCACCTTATTTCATCCAGTCCCCTTTCCCTCCTCCCCTCTGACAACTGTCTGTCTGTTCCGTGTATCCATGCCTCAGTTTCTATTTTGTTCGTCAGTTTATTTTGTTCATTAGATTTCGCGTATGAATGAAATCATATGGTATTTATCTTTCTTTGGTTTATGTCACTTAGCATAATAATCTCCAGGTCCATTCATGCTGTTGAAAAACCACTTTTTAATCTACTCGTATATTCATTCATAGGCACTTGGGTTTTTTCAAAATCTTGGCTATTGTAAATAATGCTGCAATGAACACAGGGGTGACTATATTATTTCCAGTTAGTGGTTTGGGTTTCTTCTGATATATCTGTAGAATGGAATCACGGGGTCAAAATGCAGTTCCATTTTTAATTTTTTTGAGAATCTCCCATCCTGTTTTCCACGATGGCTGCACCAATCTGGATTTTCATCAACAGTGCATAAGGGTTACCTTTTCTCCACATTCTTGTCAACACTTCTTGTTTGATTTACTGATGATGGCCCTTCTGACAGCTGTGAGATGATATCTCATTGTGGTTTCAATTTGCATTTTTCTGATAGTGATGTTGAGCATTTATTCATCTATTTATTGGCCATCTGTATATCCTCTTTGGAGAAGTACCCATTCAGGTCCTTTGCCCATTTTTTAATTGAATTTTTGTTTTTTTGATGTTGAGTTGGATGAGTTCTTCATAAATTTTGTATATTATCCCCTTATCAGATGTATCATTGGCAAATATGTTCTTTCATTTAGTGGGTTGTCTTTTCATTTGGTTGATACTTTCTTTTGTTATGCTAAAAATTTTTAGTTTGACACAGTGCTATTTATTTATTTATTTATTTTTTATTTATTTATTTATTTTTCTTTTGCTTCCCTTGCCTGATAAGATATATCAGAAAAAATATTATTAAGAGAAATGTCCAATGAGGATATGCGACAGGGGCTAGGGGAGGCTGGGGGAAGGTCAATGGGGGAAAAAAAGGAGATATATGTACTACTATATGTAATACTTTAAACAATAAAAATTAAAAAAATTAAAAAATATATTACTAAGAGAAATGTCTGAGATTTTGCTGCCATGTTTTTCTCTTGGAATTTTATGGTTTGATTCGTACATTTAAGTCTTTAATCCATTTTGAGTTTATTCTTATAAACTAGAGGCCTGGTGCACAAAAGTCATGCATGGGGTAATGGGGAGGGTCCCTCAACCCTGCCTGTGCCCTCAGGGGATGTCCAACTGCCTGTTTGCAGAAGGCAATTGGCGGGGCGCTTGCCAGCCAGCCCCACCTCCCAATCACTGCTGCAGGTCGCCTCCCTTTCCGGGGGGCAGACGCTCAACATTGAGCATCTACCCCCTGGTCATCAGTGTGCATCATAGTGACTGGTCATTCCACTGTTTGGTCAATTTGCATATTAGGGTTTTATTATATAAGATGGTATAAGAAGGTGGTTTAGTTTAAATTTTGTGCATGTATCTGTCCAATTTACCCCAAATAATTTATTGACTAGACTACCTGTGCATCCTGGACTTGTTTCTCTTTTTCCTTCACCAGAGTAGAAAAATTTTCATCCATTATTTCTTCAAATAATTTCTCAGTTCCTTGCTCTCTCTCTTCTCCTTCTGGTATGCCTATGATACGGATGTTGATACTCTTTGTGTTTTCTGAAAGGTCCCTTAGACTATCCCTATTTTTCAAATCAGTTTTTTTCTGTTTGCTATTCTTATTGGGTGCTTTCTGATACCTTGCATTCCAAATCACTGATTTGATCTTCCACTTCATCTATCTAGATGTTTATTTCTTCATTTCACATATGGTATTCTTCATTTCTGACTGGTTCTTTTTATGGTTTCTATGTTCTTTTTATGCTTTCTATCCCATTGCTAAAGTTCTCACTGTGTTCCTTGATCATTCTTATACCCATTATTTTAAATTCTGTATCTGTTAGCTTGCTTTACTCCATTTCATTTAGTTATTTTCCTGGGTATTTATCCTGTTCTTTCTTTGGGGGCATGTTTCTTTGTCTCTGTATTTTGGTTGTCTCTCTGTATTTCTTTCTGTGCACTAGGAAGATCTGCTATGCCTTGATATAGTAACCTTATGTAGTGGTGTCTTGTGGGGCTCAGACTTCCTGATTGCCTGAGCTAGGTGCTCCAGTAATGTTCCTTGTGTGGGTTATGTGACCCATCCTGTTGAAGCTGAATGTTGATTGCTGTTGGCCCATTCATGGGTGGAGTTGCCCTTCTAGGTGGTTATGAGGGTTGAGATGCTTTGTGGGGGCTGACTCCACAAAGCTGAATTCACCCCAACAGTGTCAGGTTTCTACTGAGATCTCTCTTTCTGTGTGCTGCTTGTGGTGCTAATTGAGTATAACTCTTATGTGCTCTGAACCACACTGGGTGTTGGTTCTAAATTCACTTGGGAGAGTATCTAGTGCCAGTCAATGTCAGGCTCCAGGCATGGATAGTTTAAAGAGATGTAGAATACGTAGTTTATGTGTACATTTAATTACTTGGTCAACTATAATTGAACAAAAATCAAAGAGCATTAATTCTAATCAGTATTCTATGAGTTATGCATGAGTACACACTCAAAATGGGACTTCCCAGGTAACTATTCTAGTAGATAGGATTGGTATCTTCTAAATTTGTGCTTGGTGACAAGGAATGGAACATTCTTCATGTGAATGTATAAAAACACACACACTCATGATAAACCAGAGGACCAATGTATACTGTATAGCAGATCTGAAAGCTGCTGGAGGATGGGGGTGCTTGTGAGATGCAGGGAATTAAAAAAATGCCAGTGGAAACTCCCATGAAGAATGCTTTTGGAGTAGAAATGAAATGACACTTCCCAGCAAAGGCACTGGAAAGAACTTAAACCAAATGTCTGAGTCACACACTGCAAGTTCCAGCTGCAGCTTTAACTCAAAAGGCACCTTTCTAGTACACAAACAAAAGAAATGTTGGAAAAAACAGGTCCTTTCTGTCACATCCGTGGCAATTTCAATCGGTCATAATGTCATAATTAGTCACAAAAACAAGGAGAGAAGGTTAGGTTGTTGTGACTAAACACTCCTAGATCCTTATAGGCACATTTCATAAACAGAATGCTAAAAAATTGAAAATTAGCTTGTTGATAGAAACCAGTGAGGCCATTCATTTTTAACAGTGCAATGGATTTTCATACAGATATTTATTGTGTAATTAAATGTATGCCATGCACTTAATTAGATGCAAACATGGCATAGCCCAGTCATTTTGCCCCATCAATCAAAAAGTTCAATTGTGTGAGTAACTTGTGGAGGACACTATAGCAATGCTATGAAATAGGTTGCCAATGAGACAAATGAAGTTTGGTCAATCAAAAGGAGGTTGGGAGGGTTGGAGTGTGGTAAAGGGGGTCACATATATAGTGACAGATATCTGGCCACTGTGGCTCAGTGGTTGAGTGTCATCAACTCATGCACCAAGAGGTCACCTGTTCAATTTCTAGTCAGGGCATAAGCCTGGATTTTGGGCTTAATCCTCAGTAGTGGGAATGAGGGAGGCAGCTGATCAATGATTCTCTCTCATCATTGACATTTCTATTCCTCTCTTCCTCTCTTTTCCTCTCTCTCTAAAATCAATAAAAATATTTTTAAAAATATGGTGACAATATTTTGTTTCTGGTGGTTGGCATACAATTCTAGATAGAAATAATGTGTCATAGAATTATTGTGTACTGTAGGAGCTCCAATCCTGGGATCATCATGGTGTTCTTTGCTAGTCCAATAAAAACACGCAGGGGACCAGAGGGGAAAGACATAGACTTTATTACTTACATCAGGGGAAGACCCAAATGGCAGATAGTCTGCTGCGTTTCCACACTAGGCCAGGCTAGGCTAGGGGCTTATGTAGCAGTGGGGAGAAGGAGAGGGATGGAGCTGTGCTGGAATAGGCCTGCATGTATACCAAGAACAAACAGAGCCTGGTGAAGCTCTGTAGCCCTCATGAATGTGGGAAACACTTAAGTCTGTGCTGCTCTGTTCCTCATGGCTGCTCTCCAGGTGGACACCATTCCACTGACTGGGAAGAAGCATTGAACTATATCCTCAGTTGACTCCACAAGTTGTATATTTTAAACCTATAAAATTTTATTAATCAATGTTACCCCAATAAATTTAATTTAAACAAAAGACTTAAAAATGGGGGGAAATCAACAAGTCAACAAACGAAAAGTGCTGGCGAGGATGTGGAGAAAAAATAACCCTCGTGCACTGCTGGTGGGAATGCAGACTGGCACAGCCACTGTGGAAAACAGTATGGAGTTTCCTCAAAAATTTAAAAATGGAACTCTCATTTGACCCAGTAATCCCACTTCTAGGAATATATCCCAAGAAAACAGAAACAACAATCAGAAAGGATATATGCACCCCTATGTTCATAGCAGCACAGTTTACAATAGCTAAGATTTGGAAACAGCTTAAGTGGCCATCAGCAGATGAGTGGATTAGAAAACTGTGGTACATCAACACAATGGAATACTACACTGTGGTAAAAAAGAAGGAATTCTTACCTTTTTCAACAGCATGGATGGAACTGGAGAGTATTATGCTAAGCAAAATAAGCCAGTCAGAGAAAGATAAATATCACATGATCTCACTCATTTGTGGAATATAATGAACAACATAAATTGATGAACAAATATAGAGCCAGAGACAGAGAAGCATCGAACAGACAGTCAAACTTCAGAGGGAAGGCAGGGGAGGGTGGGGGTGAGGGTAAGAGATCAACCAGAGGACTTGTATGCATGCATGTAAGCATAACCAATGGACACAGACACTAGGGGGATGAGGGCATGTGCTGGGGTGTGGGGGTGGCTGGGGAGAGGCAAATGGTGATAAAAGGAGATATATCTAATACTATATGTAACTAGAGGCCTGGTGCATAAAATTCATGCATGGGTGGGCGGTTGCCTCAGTCCAGCCTGCACCCACTCTAATCGGGGACCCCTCAGGGGATTGGGCCTAAACTGGTGGTCGGACACCCCTCTCACAATCTGGGACCACTGGCTCCTAACCACTCATCTGCCTGCCTGCCTGATTGCCCCTAACCCCTCCACCTGCCTGCCTGATGGCCCCTAACCTTTCTGCCTGCCTGCCTGATTGCCCCTAACTGCCTCTGCCTGCCTGCCTGATCACCTCTAACCTTGCTGCCTGCCTGTCTAATCGCCCCTAAGTGTCTCTGCCTGCCTGATCACCCCTGCCTGCCTGATCACTCCTAACTGCCCTCCCCTGCCTGCCTGATCGAGCCCTCAACTGCTCTCCCCTGCTGGCCTGATCTCACCCCCAAGTGCCTCTGCTGCCTGATCATCCCTAACTGCCCTCCCTTGCTGGCCTGATCTCGCCCCCAACTGCCCTCCCCTGCCAGCCTGATCTTGTCTCCAACGGCCCTCCCCCGCCAGCCTGACCTCACCACTAACTTTTCTCCCCTGCCAGCCTGATCGCCCCTAACTGCCTCTGCCTGACTGATCACCCCTAACTGCCCTCCCCTGCCCTCCTCTGCCGGCCAATTAGGTTCTGACTGGTCAGTTTCTATGCCAGTCAGCATCAAAAGCTCTGCCTCCTAGATAGCCATTGGCTCCTCAGAGTTGAACCAGATGTGGTTCTGATTGGTCAGTTTCTATGCAAGTCAGTGTCTCTGGGCCTATCAACGGGGCCTGATCAGAAAGGCGGGACTGATTAGAAAGGCAGGGCTGATCAGCAGACCTGCTGGAGGCCTGGAGAGAAATGGAGGCCTGGCTGTTGGCCAGGCCAGGAGAGAAAGAGAGGCAGGTTCTGATCCAAGGCTGCTACAGAGGCTTCAGATCAGACGCTGCCTCTCTCTCTGGGCTTGATCCACAGCCCCCTAGGCAATCAGTGCTGGGCCAGGCGCAGGCAGCGGCACCAGTCAGTGCTGGATCACCACAGCAACCCAGCACTGACTTCCGGTCTGGTCGAGCCTTCAGTTGTTAGGACCATGGCTCTTTATTATATATATACTTTAAACAATAAATAATAAATAAATAAATAAATAAATAAAAATGGGGGAAAAGGCAGTCAAGATGGAAGAAGTATTTTGTGATGAATTATTAGAGCAAGCATTCTGAGTAGTGTGGCACATGCCCAATTTAGAGCTAGAAAGAGAGCCATGAGCAGGAAGTGATGTCCCCAATACCCTTTCCTTCCCTGATGTCCCTCGGCTGCAGCAATTCTTGCTTTTATTTCCTGTCGTACTTGAATTCTGTACCACATCATTCCATGTAGTCCTAAGATGATATTAGTGACAGAAGTGCACTGGCTTTGGTGGGGCCATTTTAGAAGGAAGAAAAATGATGCAATATGTTTTCCTGTGTGCTTGAAAAAATAATAGATTGGTTTTCCCACTAACAAAAAATGAGTTACAGTATGTAAGCAGAGGAGAGATTTTCCAATGGGGTTACAACTTGGACAGCCAGTCCACCAAAGGGGGGATACTGAAAGATGGGGGGCTCAGAATGTATCCATTGCCAATAACCTGCAACATGCAGCTATAGTAAAGGATTGGTCTGCATATGTTTGGTGTATTAGGGTGCACTGGTGCAAACAAGGGCCATGTGGATATTTGTAATGGAATTTTCCCACTAATGCAAATTTGAATTAATGTGTATTATGATGGGTGTATAGTTTTCTAGTATGAAAAACCAGTGTTCTCTTGTCTCTGATAAGCCTGAGCTCATCAATTTACTTCATCCCATTCTAATTCAGTGAGCATAAAGTGAACGCTTTCTATGAGCGAGGAGGTGTGCTAAGTACCAGGAATTCACGCTGGAGAGTCCTGGTTCAAGGAGTTCTCTGCAAGAGGCAGACGTGCACATAAATGAATCTAAAGCAATAGATAAAGTGCTTCATTAGAAGAGCACCAAAAATTGGATCATGAATTCCAAATGTTAATCCTACCTCTTCCTTGTGCGAATCACTTGAAGGAATTGCTTTTCTAAAGTTCAGTTATTTATCTGAAAGAATATATCTGCCCCTTTTATTGCATAGAATAATTATGAAATACCATGCCAAGTAATACATTTGAAATATTTAAAACCAGTAGAAAAATATAAGTTTTAAAAAATTTTATATTTGGTCTTATTTCTACCTTTAGACTTTTTTTCAGCTAGACATATACCTGTTAGAAATATTCTAATTTTGGAGGATATATTTTATTTATGGTTTATGGGGAATCAACTTCTCATAATGAGGAAGATGTATTAACACGAATAAGTAGAGTGTTTATTCCAAAATGTAAACCATTTTATTAGTAGCTAGTAATTCTATATCCATAACCATAATGTGGTTTTTAAATGTTATACTGAGAAAAAGTTTGCTTTTTATTCACTGCTTTTATTTCCAGTGTACACATCATTTTATACTTTTAAATTGTTTCCCAAGACAAAAATATGCTTTCACCACTTTAATGAAGTGGAAAAAGGAAAGTGGGCTTGATTTTCCAGTTTCTTCCAAGTGTCTCTAAAAGGTGAACTTGCAAAACGTCAATAGTTCTGCCTCTTTTTAACGTATTGTCCTTAACTGACATGGACATTCCATAAACAATTTTATGCTTGCATGATTTCTGTGATTCCCTGAAAATGAAAACAAGAACTTTTCCATCTTTTTGCAGAAAAAATGTTATTTTATTTCCTTGGATTTATACAAGTTACCACCTACTTAGGATCGTTTATAAATTATCTTTTTAACCTAATAATGTTCAAGTTTTTTTTTCATTTTCATATCTAAATGGATGAAGATGATGGTCGTTTCTCATATATGCAGAAAAAGTTCAAGTATGAGGAACTTAAATTGCTGACTTGAAACCCAGCAGGGGGAGGGAACCATACCCTTTGAAAAAGCAATTTGTCATTACCTTTAATTACCAAATGAGGCCACTGATGTACTACTGTATTGGTAACTAATTTTTGCCTCTTTGCCTCTGAAAGGTGTAGACAACTCTCTGTCACCATAATTACTAACATTTATTGACAAGGATTATGTACAAAGCCCTCTGCTTGGTACAACTCCCTTTGACCAACAGTCTATTCTTTGGACTCAAAAAGAGATGAAACACACAGATCATCATTAGTGAATTAGAAGAAGCAGCTTGCTTTATTTGGGATAAGCAAAGGGTTTTGTCTATCACAAAACAACAAAACAAACGTTTTGCACAGAAAAGATCAGTTCTTTCAGAATCTGCTTTGACTTACATGAAAGTATTCATCCGACAGCAGATCCAACCCACCCTGGCTTGAAACTCCCCATCCTTCCAGATGGCAGTGCTAGATTGGTCTGTGTTTGTCAGTATCCCCCAGGTTGAGAGAGGGTTGGAAGGTGGTTAGTGCTTCTCCATAATTAAGAACTACCTCCTGCTACATGTGCAGAACATCATCATATGGGAGAAAAGACTGAAGTCAGAATTATAGAAAGCAAATGAAAATCTGAATTCCCATAATATTTGTGAGGAAACATTACTGGCTTAACTATGAACATAATTAGGTACATATAAGTCATGATTTGGAGACAAAGAGAACTGTGTGATCCTGTTCCATTATCTAAGCAGCGTGAGCATCCAGCGAGTCATGCATAGGTTCTGCCCTCACTCTTGACGCACCCAACAAAGGTTTTCCCAAGTCTCTAATCTCTTTCCCAACATCATACACACGCATACAACCACAGCCAATAACCAGCCCTCCTCCTCCTCCTCCTCCTCCTCCTCCTCCTACTCCTCCTCCTCCTCCTCTATCTCTCTCTCCTTCTCCCCTCCCTCCCTCCGACTCCCTCCCTCCTTCTCCCTCTCCCTCTCACTTTCCCCTCCCTTTTTCTTCTAAAATGTTTCCATACAGGAAATCCAGTTACAAGGGACTCAAGGGAAAGTATGATCGAGGCAAACATGTTACAATGGGCAGAATTATAGGTGGGAAGAAGACAAAGCTTATGCAAACTTTCCATTGGTGGCCTTGGGTTTATGGGCTAATTATGGGGAAATGAACTTTGAATTCTTAAAACCCTTCCATGAGAATGCTGCTTTTTCTTTGTCCATTACTGTCTGTTGATAGGTCAAAACAATAATCTCCAAAACAATAATGTACTATAGTGATTTCAAAGGACTTCTTCCTTTTTTGTTTGAATTGCACTTCATTCTCCACATGGCTATACTTGGAGATAAAGGAGAGCACTGATGTTTTTCTTACACATTTGGGACTTAGGCAGATGTTTTATTGGTGGGATGGTGGGAGTGTAATTCACAAGTTTCTGTAGCACGTGACCACTATATACATTCACACATCATGGGCCCCTGTCCCTGCATTGGAAGTACTCGTGGGCACTGGGATGTTCTCATTCTGGTAATGGAAGAGTAGCTCATATGAGACCTACCTTCCCACAAAAATAAAGCAACTGGAGACTCTAGACAAAATATAAAAACTACCTGAAATCGGTGGAGAGTAGCTAAAATCAGGCAATTATGAAAGGAGAGTCTATGCTCACAAGTAGAAAATGGAAGCGGGAGGTTTCTCTTTTTAAGGCTTTTGGCTCCAGACCGGTTATAGTCAGTCCCAGGGAAGGTGGCTAAACCTGGGATGGAAGCACGGAGTTGCATTGGCTTGAAGAGAGAGAGAGAGAGAAGAGAGAGAGAGAGAGAGAGAGAGAGAACAGATGTTAGGTGCACAGCAGCTGGAAGTAGGGGAGAAATACCAGAACAGGAGAGATTCAATAAGGGGAGCTCCAAATTCTGCATATAAACTCTGCCCAAATATCCATCTGAACCTCAAAGTATGCATGTGCAAGACAAAGCCCAAGCAACCAGCTAAGGGAAAAATGACTGAAAAAAAAAAAATTCAGCTACCACTCACTATGGAGGAGACAGAGTTTGGACTTGTAATCCAGTGAAGTTAACTGCCTACTGAAATAAAAAAAAAATTTGAAGGGACATAACAGAATCCCTGTATGTGTATCCTATTATTCATAACTAGAGGCCCAGTGCACGAAATTTGTGCACAGGGGGGGGAGGGGGGCGGTGTCCCACAGCCCAGCCTGCACCCTCTCCAATCTGGGATGCCTCGAGGGATTTCCGACTGCCCATTTAGGACATCCACCGGGATGGTGCCTAAACAGGCAGCCGGACATCCATCACACAATCCAGGACTGTTGGCTCCCAACCGCTTGCCTGCCTGTCAGCCTGATCACCCCTTAACCACTCCTCTGCCAGCCTGATCGACGCCTAACTGATCCCCTAATGGCACGATTGCCCCTAACTGCCCTCCCCTGCTGGTCTGGTCGCCCCCAACTGCCTTCCCCTGCAGGCCTGGTCCCCCCCAACTGCTCTCCCCTGCAGGCCTGGTCACCCCCAGCTGCCCTTCTCTGCAGCTCTGGTTGCCTGTAAGTGCCCTCCCCTGCCAGCCTGGTCACCCCCAACTGCCCTCCCCTGCTGGCCTGGTCACCCCTAAGTGCCCTTCCTTGCCAGCCTGGTCTTCCCCAACTGCCCTCCCCTGCAGGGCTGGTTGCCCCCAACTGCCCTCCCCTGCCGGCCATCTTGTGGTGGCCATCTTGTGTCTTGGAGTGACAGTCAATTTGCATATTAGATCTTTATTAGATAGGATGCCCAGGACACTAGACATGAAGAAACAGAAAAGCATGACACCCCCACAGCACACTCAAGGGAGAAAGTCGTTCAATGAGGACCATGAGACCAGATGTTGTACTTAGCAGGGCATTTTATTGGCTCTCTCAATGAGACAATATCAAATTTATTCATTCATTTGAATTTTCACGCATGTTTGCTGTTCTTCTCTCAATTCCCAGGCTCCTTCACTCCATTTCGCAGCTTCTTGGGAAAACAGTTGCATGTTTTCCTGAGGAATAGCGATTTTGACCAAATGAGCCAGCATCTCCTTCTCAATCAGGGTTATATTCTTCTGAGATACTTCCAAGGTGTTCTTGGTCTCAGCAGCTTGGCCTTGCAGAGGGTGGGATGACTCTTCGAATAAGCGCGTCTGCACTTCAAGGCGGGCCGTCATCCCTCCGGGAAATGCAAGTTCACGGAGCTCACTTGTTTCTTCCTTGTTGAGAGAGTCCTCAGGCAGAGAGTCCAGCCCGGCGATCTCTTGCTGGGGGTCTGCTGAGCACAAACACAGGGTTTGTAACCCCGGGGGACTGGCTCCCTCTGCGGGCGACCCGCGGGCCTCAGAGGCTCGGGTCAGCCCGAGGTTCTGCGTGGATTCACGATCCGCTTCCAGCTGGGCAGCAAACCGTCTGGCTACCTCCTGCTTCCTCCTCAAAACGCATCTTCTCCATATCAGGAGAGCGAGCAGAACAGCGCACAGCGGGATGTCGCGGGCAAAGCTCTGCGGAGCTTCAGTCACGTGTTTGACGAACAGAACCGTGGCACGGTACAGTCGCCCCACGACCACCTCGAGGGCCATTTTTATCCCACCCACCAGGCTCTCCATGGCTCCCGGCGCCGCAGCTGGCAGCTGACTCTGACCGCCAGCGCTGGCCACAGGGCGCCCTGTGGAATGTTGTGGTTCTGACCCAAGCCACTGCCCGGCAACAAGACGGAACGCTGGTGGCTGGGGGCGGGGGCGGGGGTTCAGTGACACAGTGCGCCCTCCTCTCCTCTGTTCCACCTGGGAAGGGCCGATGCAGCCAGAAGAGGCCAGCAATGAGCGCTGGTCACTAGGCTCCACAGGCCTCACGACAGCCTGGGGTCCCAGCGGCCGCCGGCCGAGCGCCTTTGCTCACCAGCATGCGGGGCAGTGTGGGGAGGACCAGCAGCAGAGGGCTTAGGCGCCCCCATCCCTGGGTGGGGCTCATTCTCCCATGTAAAGTTTCCTTCTACAGCAGGGAAGCCTGGTCCTGTTGAGCCAGCCACAGGGATCATTTCCTCCCTCATGGGTCCCTCTCTCCTTGTGTGTGGTCAGTGCAGACAGGCAGGGCCCAGTAATGAGGCGTCTCATCGAGGGCAGTGACCAAGAGGCCTGGTTTTCTATGAATTTAGGAGGAGTCAGTCGGAACTGGCAATGTCTCAAAATGTCAGGGATTTTCTGTGGAGCCAGTCTATGCCTGTTCCACCCCAGTGCTCCTGAAGGGGATGAGCGTCCCCTAGTGCTGACTCGGGGACCCAGGCTCCTTGCCTCACATGGCCCTGCTGTCTCCAGCTGCACCTCCCAAGGTTGACAGTCTCCAATCCACTCAGTCACCTTCGCAGTGTGGTCATCCCTTTTCAGAGGGAGCTGGTCCTCCCTGCTGCTGAATTTGTCACCCTTCGCTTCTCAAAACTACGTCTCACTCTCCTAGTAGCTCCCTAGGAGACTCAGGCTCAGAGCCGCTTTGGCCAGCGCTCAGGACTCCCATGAGCAGCTCCTCCCCATTACTGTGACCAGAAGGAAGCGCAAAGGTTTCTCAGCCAAATGCCACCTGGTGTCTTAGAGGTGCCAGCGTTTGGGCTGCAGGTCCCCCCATGGCTGTGGACAATAGAGTCGCTGCTCAGGGGAGCAGGTGGCCAAATGCCCAATGAAAGGATAGTTTTTTTCTCTATTTACTTAAAAAGAATATTGTCATTTACAGCTTAAAACCTGTTTTGTAAAATAAAGAATTCAGTCATTGTGGGAATTTTAAGAGAGAGAGAGAGAGAGAGAGAGAGAGAGAGAGAGAGAGAGAGAGACCAGAGAGGAGTTTAGACAGAACTCTTTATTTTATTTTTTAAATATATTTTTATTGATTTTAGAGAGGAAGGGAGAGAGAGAAACGTCAATGATGAGAGAGAATCATTGACCAGCTGCCTCCTGCACACCCCCCCACTGGGGGTCAAGCCCACAACCAGAGCATGTGCCCCTGACCAGAATTGAACCTGGGACCCTTCATTCCGCAGGCCAATGCTCTATCCACTGAGCTAAACCAGCCAGGGCTAGACAGAACTCTTTAAATGACAAGTCACAGATACACAAGTGGAAGTAGGTGAGGTAAAAATAAGTATTTGGGGTACAAATATGGGGGCGCCTCTTAATGGAACAACTGCAGGAGTCAGGTCACCCCCTAAAGCCTAGAGTCAGAATCAGGGGATCACTCCTCCCTGGAGCCCCTCTGTCTCTGTCCCCTTTCTCTGGTTTCTCTATGTGGCAGGAGCAGGGCTGCCAGCATCTCCACTAGACAGGGATTTAATTTGGCTGTTACAGCTGTGACAAAGGTCATAGGAAGCAGCTGTGGAGGTTCTCCTAAGGAGTCACCACATCTGTGGAAAGACAGATGTCTAGTGTCTTCTCAGGGTCCTCTGTATTCCTGCCTGCGTCTTGTTTGAAAGGCTGAGGCACTCCTAGGTCTACAGCCATCAGAAGAAGCCACGGGATTTACCTCGGGATTCCGCAGCACCCAGCGACACGGACAGTTCTGTTCCCTGGAAGGGACTAAGCCAAGGGAAATCCATAGTGACTCTCCAGCCAGTGGTTTTCAGCCAGAATCTACCAACTCGTAAGTCAGAAGCAGTGGTTCTCTGGAACATGGAGGGACTTCTAAGGCCATTTTTTGGTGTCAGTGAGTGAGGTGAGCTTGCCCCCCCATGTCTGGATTACCTATCCCCCCAGAACTGTGGTAGGCTGGTGTGATGATCCTGTGTTCTTGGATAGAGCATGGCCCATATAGAGAGTCACAAATAGAAGTAAGATGGTGTGCAAATAGGTCAGTGGAATAAGCATCCTGGCTGGGAAGAGTTTACAACATGTCGCTGTAAGCCACTCCACCCAGCCCATGGGTTTGCTCGTGGAGATAAGAGCAGCCACTCAGATGTAAATCAGCTCACTGACCTGAGCATGCCCTCCGAAACAGTGATTGAAGCTTCCATCCGACACCTGATCAGATCTGTGTTCAGTGCAAACCTGTTCTATTGTCAATGAAGATTCCAAGCGTGTCTTTGATAACCCAGTGTTTACGACAGCACCTGGGAAATGGTAGGCACCAAATATCTGTGGAGTAACTGAAAAATGTTCTAAGGAATGTTCTCTCAGAGTGAGGGGAGATAATGATGATGACAATAATGCTATTAGCATTTATCAAGTGCTTACTCTGTACCAAGCACTGACCTAAATGTTTACATGAATTATTTCATTTAATTCTTCCAACTCAACTATGAACTAGTTCTATTACTGTCTCTACTTAACTTATGAGGGAAGAGAGGTATGGATAGCTTCTCTTTTACATTTTGCTTTCAATTTTAGTTTGTAGTGGAGGCTCGGTGCACGGGATTTGTGCACTGGTGGGGGGCATGGCCTGCGGGGATCGGCCCACTGTGGGAGCACAGCTCATCCTGGTTAGCCAAGCAGCACTCCCACAGTGGGAGCACAGTGACCACCAGGGGGAAGCACCTGCATTGAGTGTCTGCCCCTTGGTGGTCAGTACATGTCATAGCGACTGGTCGACTGGTCGACTGGTCGTTCTAATTGTTCTACTGTTTGGTCACTGGACTTTTATTATATAGGATTCTATTCCCCTTGATATTCCAGTACCCAACTGGCACTCTACATATTTATGACAATATTATTGACTGTATTCCCTATGCTTTACTTTACATCCCTGGGACTATTCTTTAATTACCAATTGGCACTTTCTAATCTCTCCAGCTCTTTCATTCATTCCCCCAACCCACTCCTCCTCTGGCAACAACCAGTCTGTTCTCTGTGTCTGTGATTATGTTTAAATATTGATCACTCCTAACTTTTTTCTTTAGATTGAACATATAAGTGAAATCATATATTTGTCTTACTCTGATTTATTTATTTCACTTAGCATAATTCCCTCTAGGTCCATCCATGCTGTCAAAAATGGTAAGATATCATTCTTTTTATGACCGAGTAATATTTCATTGTATATGTGTACCAACACTTTGTTAGCCACTCATCTATTGATGGGCTCTTAGGTTGCTTCCATATCTCGGCTATCCTCTCTAATAAAATGGTAATATGCAAATTAACCATCACTCTGCTACATAAGCCACACACCAGCCACGCCCACCAGCCAATCAGGGCGAGTATGCAAATTAACCCCAATCCAAGATGGCTACAGCCACAGAGAGCAAGGTTTCCCAGGTAACAGAGCAAGCCAAGCTTTCCATAGCCGTTGCAGGCCTAAGCCTCCACTCAAGCTACAAAGTTTCAATTATAGAAGGTAAACAAATTCAAACAAATGGCGGCAGAATGGAGCTTGAGAGGGCAGGCTAGGGTTGCTGGCGGCAACAGGGGAAGCAAAGCTTTCCACACACCCTGGCCGGGCTCACCCACTTAAGGCTACAAAGTTTCAATTGTAGAAGGTGAATTAACTGCCACAGAAATGGCTGCCACCCCAGAAATGGCTGCTGCCCCAGGCTACAAAGTTTCAATTGTAGAAGGAAAATAAATTCCAGATACCAGGGCCTCCCCTTGGGTTGCCAGGGGGCGTGGCTGGCCTGCAAACCACCACAGGCCCCTCGCTCAGGCTGCCCCACACCCCAAGGGAACCCCCACCCTTATCTGTGACACCCTTCAGGGCAAACCAGCTGGCCCCCACCCGTGCACCAGGCCTCTATCCAATCTAATAAAAGAGTAGTATGCAGATTGATCATCACTGCAACACACAATATAGCTGCCCCCATGTGGTCAAAGATCCTGCCCCCATGTGGACACAAGATGGCCACTACAAGATGGCCAGCAGGAGAGGGCATTTGGGAGACACCCGGCCTGCAAGGGAGGGCAGTTGAGAGGGATCAGGCCTGCAAGGTAGGGCAGTTGGAGGTGATCAACCCTGCAGGAGAGGGCAGTTAGGGGTGACCAGGCTGGCAGAGGAGGGAAGTTGGGGGCAAACAGGCTGGCAGGGGAGCAGTTAAGCATCAACCAGGCTGGCAGCGGAGTGGTTATGGGGTGATCAGGCTGTCAGGCAGAAGCTGTTAGGGGCAATCAGGCAGGCAGGCAGGCAGGCAGGCAGGCAAGCAGGCAAGCAGTTGGGAGCCAGCAGTCCTGGATTGTGAGAGGGATGTCTGACTGCCCGTTTAGGCCCGATCCCAGGAGTCCCAGATTGGAGAGGGTACAGGCTGGGCTGAGGGACAACCCCCCGCTATGCACGAATTTCGTGCACCGGGCTTCTAGTTGTAAATAAAGCTGAAATGAACAAAAGGCTTGATATATTTCTAATAAGTTTTTTGCTTTTTTTCATATTAATCTCCAGAGGTGGAATTACTGGGTCATAAGGCAGTTCAATTTTTAATTTTTTGAGGTAACTCAATACTGCTTTCTGTAGTGGCTGCACCTATCTGTATTCCCACCAACAATACATGAGGATTCCCTTTTCTCATCCTTGTAAATGCTTGTCATTTGTTGATTTATCGATGATAACCATTCTGACAGGTGTGCTGTGATATCTCATTGTGGTTTTAATTTAAGTTTCTCAGACAACTAGTGACATTGAGCATCTTTTTGTATGTCTATTGGCCATCTGCATGTCCTCTCTGGAGAATGTTCTCCACCCATTTTTCACTTGGACTGTTTTTTTTTTGGTTTTTTTAGTGTTGACTTACAACTTACCTATAAAATGTGGATATTAACCCCTTATCCACATCAGATGTATTATTGGCAAATATTTTCTCCCATTCAGTATCTTTTCACTTTGTTAATGGCTTCCTTTGCTGTGCAAAAGCTTTAAGTTTAATGTAGTCCCATTTGTTTATATTTTCTTTTGCCTCTCTTGCCCAAGGATATTTATCAGAAAAAATATCACTAAAAGAAATGTCTGAGGTTTTACTACCTGTGTTTTCTTCTAAGATTTTTATGGTTTGATCCTTTTATTTAAGTCCTTAATCCATTTTGAGTTTATTATACTACAGGCCCAGTGCACGAATTTGTGCATGGGTGGGGTCCGGCTGGCCTGGACCTGATCGGGGAGGATTGGGGCCAGACCTGCCTGGAGGAGGAGATGGCAGGAGGTTGGCTGGCTGCCCCACCCCAATTGGGGCCCAATCAGGTCCGGGCCAGCCAAGGGAGAGAGGCCACAAGCAATTGACTGGCAGGCCCTGCCCCTGATTGGGGTGGGGGGGGCGATCAGGGGTGGGGCCATCTGGGAGGAGGGGCCACAGGCGGTAGCCACCAGCCTTGCCCCTGATCAGAGTGGGGGGCCGATCGGGGGTGGAGCTGGCTGGGGGCAGGAGCTGTGGGCGGATTGGAGCAGTGTGGGCTGATCAGAGGTGAGGCTGGCCAGGGGGAGGGGTTGTGGGCAGTGGGCCAGCTATCCTCACCTCTGATTCGTATGGGGGGCCAATCAGGAGAGGGTCCAGCCTGGGGGAGGGGCCATGGGCGGTAGACACCAGCCTTGCCCTTGATGAGAGTTGTGGGGGCCGATTAGGGGCACAGCTGGCTGGGGGGAGGGGCCATGGGCCAATTGGGGTGGAGGGCCTATTGGGCACCAGCTGCTGGGGAGAGGGTCCGTGGGTGGTTGGCTGGACAGCCCCACTCCAACTGGTGTGTGAGGGGGCCATCAGGTTCGGGGCCAGCTAGGGGAGAGGCCGCAGGCAGTTGGCTGCCAGCCCTGCCCCTGATTGGAATGGGGGGCCCATTGGAGGCTGGGCTGGCCGAGGGGGTGTTTCCATGAGCCAATGGGGTAGGGGGTTGATCAGAGGTGGGGCTGGCAAGGGGGAGGGGCCACAGGCAGTTGGCCAGCTGGCCTCATCCCTAATCAGGGTGGGGAGGCCGATCTGGGGTGGGTTTGGGCAGGGATAGGGGGTGCAGGAGGTTGGCCAGCCAGCACTATCCTCGATCAGGCCAGTTTGCTGGCTGCAATGAGCGTCATAGCGACTGGTCATTCTGGTCATTACAGCATTCCAGTTGCTGGCTTTTTATGTATATAGATATGATCTAAGAAGGTAGTTTAGCTTCATTTTTTTATATATCTGTCCAATTTTTCCCAACATCATTTATTGAATAGACTGTCTTTACCTCATTGTATGTTCTTGCCTAGTTTTTCAACTATTAATTGTCCATATAGGCATGGGTTGATTTCTGGGCTCTTTATCTGTTCCAATGATCTATATGTCTACAGTCAAACCTTGGTTCTCAAAATTCTCCTATTTTGAAAAATTTGGTTCTCAACCAAGATGTTCATAAAAAAATGTCTCAGTTGTCAAAATTTTGGTTCTAGACCCAACAACCTTCTCATGCTGATACCTGCATTATCAGTCACATGTCTCTCAGGCAACAAACAAAAGAGAGAATGTGTGAATACTAGTATGAGTTAGTTTATGGCTAAATGTCACATTACTAACATCTCAGGAAATTGTGCTGTAACTATTTTCTAATAGTAAAAATAATTTGGATTTCAAGCAAATCGATTCTCAAACAGGTTCTAGATTGAATTAAATTAGAGAACTAAGGTCTCACTAGATTGCATAGAACCCATAGATTGCTTTCAGTAGTATAGACACTTTAACAATGTTAATTTTTCCTATTCATGAGCATAGTATATGCTTTCAGTTATTTGTATCTTCTTCAGTTTATTTTTTCAGTACCTTAGAATTTTCTGAGTACAGGTCTTTTACCTAATTGGTTAAATTTATCCCCAAATATCTTATTTAGATTCAATTGTAAATGGGATTATTTTCTTAGATTCTTTGTTTAGTTCATTACTGATATAAAAAATGGAACCAATTTCTGGATATTTTGTATCCTGCTCCATTTCTGAATTTGTTTATCAGTTCTAGTAGTTTTTTGGTGGCATCTATAGGGTACTCTATATAGAGCACCATGTCATCTATAAATAATGACAGTTTTATTCCTTCCTTTCCAATGTGAATGTCTTTTATTTCATCTGCTTGTCTGATTGTTGTGGCTAGGACTTACAGTATTGTATTGAATAAGAGTGATGGAGGAGGACATCCCTGTCTTATTCTCCATCTTAAGTGAAATGCTTTTAATTTTCCCCATTAAGTATGATGTTAGCTGTGGGCATGTCATATATGGCCTTTATTATGTTGAGATATGCTCCCTCTATTCCCAATTTGCTGAGAGATTTTATCATAAATTGGTGCTGAGCTCAGCAAGGTGGGGCCACCAGTAATCAGGAGAGGGCATCTAGTGGATTCCCTCATGAGAAGGTGGCACCAGTCAGGCCTGAGAGGAATAGCTCCCATACCAGAGCCACACAAGTCTGTCTCTGAACCCTCTGTGTGCACCACAGGGCATGAGGTCTGCAGGTCAGGGTGACAGGGAGTCTAGAGGGTAGGGCTATTTTATTTTTCCAGGCTAATGCCATAAGGAGGGGAGTGCTTTGCCCAAGAAAGATCTGCCATATGGGACAGGGACTTAGGATGGAGATCCTGGTGGCTGTCCCTTCACCCACCCACCCACCCCCGCCGAACTAGAAACCTCAGTCTCTCCTCAGGCAACAATAGTCCACGGCAAGCCGCCCTCCATCCTCCAGAGCCCAGGGTGAGTGGCTGAGAATGAGATTTTTGTGCATTGACCCTTCAAGATGGTGCCAGTGTCTCTAGCAAGCTCCAGTGTCTCTCTGGTAAACAGAATCCCCACTGATTTTCACAGCCAGATGTTATGTGGGCTCCTCTTCCCAACTCTGGTGCTCTGGGATGGGGATCCCCACTTGTGATTGAGACCCCACACTTCTCAGGGTGAACATTTGCAGCTGCAATATCCCCCCAAATTCTTAGCCACCACATTTGTGTTTGGGGCCAGCCCTTTTTGTGTCTCCACCCTTCCTACTAGTCCCAACGTGGCTTCTTCTGTAAATCCTTGGTTATAAGACTTTTGTTCACCTAGTCTTCAGCTGGTTATTCATGTCAATTATTCTATATTTTAGTTGTAACTCCAGTTTGGTCCTGGGAGGAGGTGAGTGTAAATTGCAACTACTCCACTGCCATCTTGGATCTGTGTGTGTGTGTGTGTGTGTGTGTTTGTGTGTTTTATTATTTTCTTAGTGAATTACTTTCTTTATTCATCCAGCTTAGTAAGGCACAAAATAAAATAAAAAAATCTTCCTGAAAAATCATGTGAAGTAGTTAACAGCTCTGGAGCCTGGCTTGATTTAGATTCAATGTCTATACATACCTCCTGTGTGAATTTGGAGACGTCACAACCTTCCTATGCCTATTACCTCCTCAGTAATTGGAGTACGCCCCAGAGGTGTTGATTACATGAGTTTAAATATAGTACATACTTTAGAATTATGGCTGATCTTATATAATAAAAGAGTAATATGCAACTTGACCATCACTCCAACACAAAGATGGCTGCCCCCATGTGGACACAAGATGGCCACCACAAGATGGCCTGCAGGGGAGGGCAGTTGTGGGTGATCAGGCCAGCATGGGAGGGCAGTTACAGTGACCAGGGCGGTAGAGGAGGGCAGTTGGGAAGACCAGGTCTGCAGGGGAGGGTAGTTGGGGGGGGGCAAGGCCTGCAGGGAAGGGCAGTTGGGGGGGACAAGGCCTGCAGGGAAGGGCAGTTGGGGGGGACCCGGCCTTCAGGGGAGGGCAGTTGGGGGGACCAGGCTTGCAGAGGAGGGCAGTTAGGGGTGACTGGGCCAGCAGGGGAGGGCAGTTGGGAACTACCAGGCTTACAGGGGAGGGCAGTTGGCAGGTATCAGACCTGAAGGGGAGGGCAGTTTGGGAGGACCAGGCCTGCAGAGAAGGATAGTTAGGGGCAATCGGGCAAGCAGGGGAGCAGTTAGGCATTGATCAGGCTGTCAGGGGAGTGATTAGGGGGTGATAAGGCTGGCAGGCAGAGGTGGTTAGGGCCACTCAGGCAGGCGAGCGGTTGGGAGTCCGCAGTCCTGGATTGTGAGAGTGATGTCCCGACTGCCCTTTAAGGCCGATCCCTAGGGGATCGGGCCTAAACTGGCAGTTGAACATCCCTTGAGGAGTTCCAGATTGGAGAGGGTTCAGGCTGGCCTGGAGACACCCCCCCCCCCATGCACGAATTTCATGCACCGGGCCTCTAGTATGAAATAAGAACTTTAATTGTTCTATATTTTCCCTCTGCCTCATCTCCCATTTTAATCCATCTCTTCATAAGTTACATAAGTTCTCAAATTCCTCTATTGTCACCACTCTGGAACAAAATCCTATCATGACTGAAATTGCTTGGTGTCCTCCAAACTGCTCATCACACTTTGGCTGAAAGTATCTTTTCAAAACATAGCTCTGACCATATTACAACCTCTAAGAGATGGGGCGATACACACACACAACTTCCCACTCCTTTAAATAAAAAAAGACAAAATCTACATCCTAGTCTGGTGTATTAGTTTCCTATGGCTGTTTGCTATAACAAAGTACCACAAGCTAGATGGCTTAAACAACAGAAATTTATTGGGTAGTTCTGGAGGCTAGAATTTGGAGATCAAGGTGTTGGTAGTATTGGTTCTTTAGGCCACAAGGGAAGGATGTATTTTGGACCGCTCTCCTTGGTTTGTAGAGGGCTAATTTCTTGCTTTATCTCTTCTCATCATCTCTTCTTTATGTATATCCCTGTGTTCAAATTTTCCCTTTTGCTAAGGACATCAGTCCTGTTGGATTAGGGGTCCACTACACTTCAGCATGACCTTATCTTAACTATTCACATCTACCAATGATCTTATTTTCAAAGATGGCAATATTCAGAGGTGTTGGGGGTTAGGGAATCAACATATAAATTTGAGGGTTCACAATTCAACCCATAACATTTGGTTAGTTCTATGTCTACATCTCCAGCAAAACATATACACACTATGCTTTCTTGTCATCTATAAAATGACTTCTTTAAAAAATATACTTATTGATTTCAGAGAGGATAGGGGAAGGAGAGATACAGAAACATCAATGATGAGAGAGAATCATTGATCAGCTGCCTCCTGCACGCCCCTACTGGGGATTGAACCCACAACCCAGGCATGTGTCCTGACCAGGAATTGAACTGTGACCTCCTGGTTCATAGGTCGATGCTCAACCACTGAGCCATGCAGGCCAGGTTACAATGTTTTCTTTTAAAGTCGTCCCAATATTACCACCCTTCTGGAACTCTTTCTGGAATATATTTCCTTAATTTGAAATGCCCTTCATCCCAGCTTCCCCACCCCAAGCCATTTTTCCTGGTTTATTCTGTACATCATTCAAATTTCAAGCCAAGTCAAGAACTCTCTCATCTCCTATGCTGAGTCAGTTGGATTATGAATCTATCAAAAACTGCAACTCCTAAAGCATTTATCTTGGTTTGCAATTATACATTCATTATATGCCCTTTTTCCTAGTAATGCCTGTTTCTCCTTGAATGGCTTGTTTTACACTCTGTACTACAGATCCTTTTAAGCATATAATAAAAACTGAATCAATATTTCTTAAATCCAGACATTACCAAAGTATTGTTATTTTGCCAAATAAAAATCTTTACTATTCATTATACCAAGTTATTTTTCCTGATTTTTTTAACAACAAATTCCCTCTAGCAGTATTGCATGCACCTTGAAATATTTTCACATGTCTGCATCCTGTGCTTGAGGGTAGATTTGAGAAAGGACATGTTATTTTATCAGGTTCTCTATTCCCAACACAGAGAAGTTGATAAAATGGCTCTTCTTTGTTAGATATTCATAATGTGGACTACTTATTATGTTAAAGGTTATTGTTAAGAATAACAAGCCCATTTTTTCTATCCTCTAGCATTTCGAACACACAGTTAATGGCTAATATATGTGTATTTATGTATGCATTTTTACTTTCTCAGAGACATAGACAATTCAGTTTTCAAAAAAATGTAATTGAATGTGAAATTTGTAACTTGAGCCAGAATGTAAAATTTGGAATTCCAACTCCTACACTATTCCAGCTGTACAACGTGGAGTAAATTGACTCATTAACTAATAGTATTTACCTGGTAGGGTTATTTTAACAATCAAATGAGTTAATACCAGATAGGTGTTACCTAGTAGCAATAGAAGAAAGGGGATGAGAGGTAGGACTGGTAGGGATAGTGATATTTGTAAAGAAGTATATCACCAGCTTGAATGATGTTTTGCCTTTCTATAGGCTTCCTGAGAAGCTTTCTTTTAGTCACCTTTTCATCCTCAGGACTTGGCACAGCATAGTTGCTCCATAAAAAGTCGCTTCATTCATTTTACGTCTAGGCATTTATGCTTATTGTACCAGAGGCTATTTGTATTGCACTTCAGGTCTGGAAAATCATTACACTTTAAATTTAATTTGAGTGTCAATTTGTCATCAGTACAAATACTTTGAATATATTCCTACCTGAGACAAGTATTCAGGATATTCGTTAGTACTATAATACAATTGATATATATTTTAGAACTTGAGGTCCTCCTGCTTTTTAGCATCTATGTATGAATTAGTGTAGAAATATATGAGTAATTGTTTTAATGAAAATTTCACCTCTGTACCACTCTACTCTCACTTCATTGTGAATGCAATTAAGTTTCCCATAGCCTTCTCCCTGTGAGCCTGTAGATAATGCATGGAAAGAATTATTTATTTTCCTATAATCCCTCTGCTTAAATATGATAGGAAAGCACCGATGAATTTAATATCATTAATGTTCTTTCTGAACTGAATCACTGTAAATCATAAAATATAACATGTAAAAGTATTATGAAATGTGTATTATTATTTTGAAATGTGTATTTTAGAGCAAGTTTTCTATGAGTTCTTATAGCATATGGATATATTCTTCATTTAGTCTTTCAATTAACATGATGATAAAGACAAAATGTTTATTTCTGCTATGGATGTGTTATGTCCCTATCACTAGTTAATGTTTTCTGTAATAATTTATCACACATTTTGAAGTATTGTTTTGCACAGTGTCTTTCAACTGTTTCCTTTAGTACACATTTGATGATGGACACCTACATAGCATAGATTTTTCTTTGGGAAAATGAGCACGACTATATATTTATTTCATTAGATTAAAAGATAATTAAAGGGTGGATTTAAAGAATGACTATTTTAGAGTTGCTACTCTAACATATTGAAGCACTTTAGTATTCATAAGGGCATCTGTGTCTTGCATAATGTAGTAGCCAAGAAAGAGTAAAACATAAAAGCAGACACTGAGGTCATTTACCTGATTTGGATGGATTAGCCATGCACGTGAATGAAGGTCAGAGACTAAGCAACATTTTTCAAGGCACCCACAAGTTTTATGGTTCTATGATTATTAAGCTATTGAGCATAACAGGATGAAAGAAAGCCATGGTGTTGAAATTCACATAGAAGGGAAGGTTAGCTCACAACAAAGAGCAAAATCGATATGCAGGTCAGAAATTTCAATAGTTAGTGATAATAGCTATGGATATTTTGTGATAGCATCTTTTATAAGGTAACCCTTTGCATTTTCTTTCTGCGTTTCTATTATAAATAAACTAGAGGCCCGGTGCACGGATTCGTGCACAGGTAGGGTCCCTCAGCCTGCCCTGTGTCCTCTCACAATCCAGGATCCCCTGTCCTGTGGGGATTGGGCTGAAACCAGCAATCCAACATCCCCCAAGGGGTGTAGTAGTATGCAAAGTGGCAGGTGGCTGGGGAGGATCCCGAGCCTGGGTTGGGCGCCACGCCATTCCTGCTCATCCCAGCCCTGCTATGCCTGCTGCTGCCGTGAAGGCAGGAGAGGCTTGCGCCGCCACAGCTGCACTTGTGAGCCTGGTGTCTGGCACCCGTCAGGCAGCTGAGTGGCGCGCTCCCACTGTGGGAGTGCACTGACCACCAGGGGGAAGATCCTGCATTGAGAATCTGCCCCCTGGTGGTCAGTGCACATCATACTGATCGGTCAAACAGTCAACCAGTCGAATGGTTGACCAGTCACTTAGGGTTTTATATATAGATGTTTCTATTAACACTCAGTGTTACATTATTGTCATGTGTTTATGTGAGTTTGATGTAGGTAACATCCTATTCAGAGGTAAGTCTTATTCATCTGTTCTCTGAAGGGCCTAGGACAGTGGTCGGCAAATTGCGGCTCATGAGCCACATGCGGCCTGCGAGCGCAGTTTGCCTCTCTGTTGACTAATGAGTTTGCCGACCACTGGGATAGGGGCTTAATCACAAGGAACAACAACAGCCTGCAATTATTGGAATCGAGAGTCTAGGTCAGTGGTTGGCAAACTCATTAGTCAACAGAGTGGCAAACTGTGGCTTGCGAGCCGCATGTGACTCGCAAGCCGCAGTTTGCCGACCACTGGCCTAGGAGAGTATCTGGTACCACATGTACCAATATTCATTAGATTAATTAACTAATAAATTCAAAGTTTCATACCACATAAATAAGAAACAAGTCCAGAATGATAATTTTATTCAAAACATTTGATATCTTTATGTTAATGATTTGTCATAGTCCATTGTAAGTTCTGAGATGTCAAAGGCTGTATTAAACCACATCCTGAACTTAGCACCATACCTACAACATAGCAGACATTCAAACACACTTGTTGAAGAAACAAACTAATAATTATAATAATGGTTTTCATTTATATAGCACCTATTATATGCCCCACATTAGTATTGCCACTTTAAATATGTTCACTCATTTAATTTTTACCTATGCCTGTGCTTTAAACTAATACACGATATGGATTCTCTACATGGTATAGATCAGCTACATTTTCACTGAATCTATGACTTCATTTGTAAAATGGGGGAAATAGGAATGATCTCCTAGGATGTTATGTGAAGGTAAAATGAGGTGATGCTTGAAGCATGATTAGCCTAGTGTCTGGCATGACAGAAGTGCTCAAGATATTTTTGCTCTTATGTCTATTATTACTACTACTAGAAGCCTGGTGCACAGATTTGTGCACTGGTGGGGTCCTTCAGCATAGCCTGCTGGGATTGGGCCGAAACTGGCAGTCCAACTCCACCTGCTGCTCCTGCTCAACCCAGCCCTGCTGCACCTACCACCACCACCGCCGCTCAGTAGGCTCACTGTTGCTCTGTTGTGGTCTCTGGGCTGTGGCGGCCAGCTGTGAGCTCTTCCTCTGGCACCCGTCGGTGGTGCTCCCATGGTAGGAGTGCACTGATAACCAGGGGCCAGATCCTGCATTGAGCATCTGCCCCCTGGTGGTCAGTGCACATCATAGTAACCAGTCGACCAGTCATTCGGTTGTTTGGTCACTTAGACTTTTATACATATAGATTATCATCTCTTCCAAAAGCGGACACAGGTCAGCCTGTAAAATTTAGAAGGCCAGAACACAGAGAAAGCTGATGCTTTGTGTAATCAGCTCTGTGGTATAGTTACCTTTTGCCCCTAATCTCTACATACTCATAACAGACTCCATCTTCAAAGGATCCCTTTGTCAGGTGGCACTTAACTAGTAGACCCTGCAGATTTAACTAGAGTGAAAACAACAAAAATAATAATACCTAGCACTTCTGTACTGACTCTCCCTGCCTAAGACAATATCTTGTGCCCAAACCCCTCACTCTCTGTCTTTCCTTGCATTATTATGCTACATCCTGTCTTCCACTATATATTTAAATTGTTATTTGTTTATTCTGTTTCTTCACACCCCTATAGACTATAAGATCTGAGGGCAAAAGTTTCCACCCCCTCCAAACTTCATGTATTCCCAGTGTCAGCCCTTATTATGTAGTGTCTTTTAAATAAACAAAGGAGTATTCAACATCACAAATGTTGCAAAATGTTTTAAGAGAGTAAAATTTCACAACCTTATCAGAGGATTATTTGACGTTTTGACAATTGAAAATGCATATAACCTTTGACCCAATTATTTCACTTCTAAATCCCTAAGACAAAATACACAGAGGGTGGGAGATGAATGAACAAAGTTAGCCATTTCAGGATTGTTTTCTCAATAAGTAAAATTGTCAATGATCTAGATTAGCAGTCACCAACCGGTGGTCCGCAGACCACTGGTGGTTCATGAGGTCCAAAAGGTTGGTGACTGCTGATCTAGATGAATATTTAAAGAATAAGTGGTCATTTATTCTACAAAATACTATGCATTGGTACTTGAAAGAATGGGACAGATCTCTGTACACTGTTATAGAAATATCCATAGAAAATATTTTTTGGTTAAAAAGTAAGTTGTGAAAATAACATATATAGAGTAATTTCACCCAACCCCACCTCCCACCCCACCCCCAGGCTCATATTTTGCTCTCTTCTTCTATGAACACTTCCATTTTTTGCCCTGTTATTTTCCTCACATCTTGTTTCAGGCACTCATAGCTTCCCCCTATAGCCCATTCATCCCAACTCTCTACTCTAATGACAGTCCCATTTCTCTAAGTTCTTAAAGTAGTTTTATTATTTGTTCGATAGGCTTTATCTTTATCTGACTCACTTTTTCCTCGCTCAAGTTTGGCTTCAATCCAACACTTTGCAGACATCAATCTTTCTTTGCCCTCCCAGTCTCTCTTGATCACTAACAAATGTTCAGTGACCTCTTCTTGTCCAAATTCAATTGCTTCATTTATGTCTCACTTCTTTCTGACCTTGAAACTCCATTTAGTACTGTTGGTCCCACTATTTGCTTTTTTGGGTGTAATAAACTAGGGCATGTATTGAAAAGTTAACTGAAGCATGACTATAGGTATGCATGTGTGCCTATGTAAGGATACATCATCTCTATATATAAAAGGCTAAGTGACCATCCAACTGGCCTGTAGGTATGACACACACTGACCATCAGGGGCAGACACTCAATGCAGGAGCTGCTGAGCTGCCATGACTTGGCAGCGGTGGTACTCGGGGGATGTCAGAGAGCCAGTTTTGGCCCAATCCCCATAGGCCAGGCCAAGGGACCCCACCTGTCAGAGGGAACCTGCTCACTCTGCAGATACCCTTTGAACCGCGGCACTGCCCCAGGTTCAGCCGGCCAGGGAGGGACTGGAGGTTGGCTCCAGGGCATGTCCAGCTGTCTCACCCAGTCCTGTCCCACTGGACACCTTCCAATTAATTTCTTTTTAATATTTAACTAGTGGCCCAGTGCATGAATCTGTGCACTGGGCCACTAGTTAAATATAAATATAGAATCTGGATCTGCAGCATCACTTATGTACAAAGGAACATGTCAACCCGGCCTATTCTACTCATGTTCTTCTAATATCCTTCTATTCCTATTGTCATTAAAAAGAAAAAAAAATTGTCCGAAGAGAAAAAATACAATTCATCACATTGTCTCACTTAATATTTGTGTCAGCACTTTTGTTTTGGTGCATATAATTTCAGGCAAAATAATATGTATAATTAAAATGTCAATGTTTTCAGAACTGCTTTTTTTCCCAGAGGGTGTATGGGATGTTTATAATAAAAGTAACCCATATTTTATGTATAGTAAACACAAAGAAGCAAACTCTAATAAATAAGTTGCAATCTTATTTTGATGCAGTACCTATTAAGAGTTTGATTATATAGTGTCTTCCTTCTTTCCTGCTTTCCTCTAATGAAATCTTGCTATTGTACTACTTGATTTTTAACACATCATAGCTAATGTTATTAACAAAATAGTTTGCTATTAAATATACTTGCATAGTACCATTTTATGACTGAATAGAAATATGTTTAATCTTAAATTTTTTTTTACTTGTCCCAATGTTTTCTAGTTATATTTTTTTGTAGCAAAAGCAAATGTCTTCAAAAAAAATTATACTTAGTGACTCAATCTATTTTATACATGATTAATTTTCAAATTTTTTGATGGTGAGTTATTAGATATTTGATGACATATGCCAAACTAAAATATTCAGGAATCAGCTAATAACACACACACACACACACACACACACACACACACACATACACACACACACACATTACATTCTCTGCTTCATTTGACTAATGCCAGTATATCTTTAGTGACTAGATAAAATGAGTCATTTGTCAATTAATGATAACCTTTGCAGCTCAGTTTAGAAGATGTATTGACAAATGGAATGCATATGCCAAAGCTTTTTGCATTAATTGCATCAGTGTGATAAATTAAGCACTTAACTTCCTTAAAAAATTATTCACATAGTCCAAAAAACCTTCAATTGTTTCAAAAAAGCAGGAACATATAATAATTCAAGACACTAGCAGTCCATGCATTCCCTCTAACAGAGAGGGCATTCCACAAATTTTGGCAAAGACCTACTTTTGAAATGCAAGCACTGAAGACTTTCTAAGCGCAGAGTCAATAATAGTTGCCTGATTAGCCAAAGTAAAGGTGTCAGTCTGGAGACTCTACCCAAGGCCTTGCACAGCCTTTGGGGAGATGTGACTTTTGTAAAGAGAGGCCATTCCAATCCCCACCCCACTCTTCATGTGGAAAAGGAAGCAGTCCTTTCCAGGCATAGCAATTCACTGGCCTGGTAGCTCCTGCTTCCTGCTTCCTAGAAGTCTGCCACCATTGAAGAAGTGCAGCTGGCCTAGCTGGAGTGGCTCAGTGGTTGAGCATTGGCCTATGAACCAGGAGGTCACGGTTCAATTCCCAGTTCAGGCACATGCAGGAGGCAGTCAATCAATCAATGATTCTTTCATCATTGATGTTTCTATCTCTCTCTCCCTCTCACTTCCTCTCTGAAATCAATAGAAATATATATATATATTTTTAATGTATATATATATATAAATATAAATAAATATAAATAATAAAAATATATATATATATATATATATATATATATATATATATATATATATATATAGTTAAAGATGTGCCAAAACCGGTTTGGCTCAGTGGATAGAGCGTCGGCCTGCAGACTCAAGGGTCCCGGGTTCGATTCCGGTCAAGGGCATGTACCTTGGTTGCGGGCACATCCCCAGTAGGGGGTGTGCAAGAGGCAGCTGATCGATGTTTCTCTCTCATTGATGTTTCTAACTCTCTATCCCTCTCTCTTCCTCTCTGTAAAAAATCAATAAAATATATTTAAAAAAATAAAAAATAAAGATGTGCAACTGCCCTGATGTGAAAAGCCCCACCTACTTGGTAAGGTCCTGGAAAATAAGGCAGGGTATGGGGAGAGGCCAAGAGCACCAATGTGTGTGAAGAGGCCATTTGAAGTGAATCCCCACTAGTAGTTGCTCCAGCTGACAATGCAGATCAGATATTAATGACCCAGGCAAGCCCTTCCTGAATTCTTGACCCATAAAATTGTGAGCAAAATAAAAAGGAATGCTTTCAGTTCAGTAACTCTTGGGGTGGTTTTCCACATCACAAGAGATAATTTAATCTAAACATTTATGAATTATTATATCATATCCTGTCCTCTAATATTGTCACAGATTGACCTGGAAAATCCATGGGCACCCTGACTGGGTGGCTGAGTTGGTGGGAGCATTCTCCCTTATACCAAAAGGTTGCAGGTTGAATTCTAGGTCAGGGCACATACCTGGGTTGCTGTTTCAATCCCAGGTCGGGGCGCATACAGAAGGCAAACAATCAATGTTTCTCTCTCCCATAGATGTTTCTCTTTCTCTCCCTCTCTCTCTCTCTCTCTCTCTCTCTCTCTCTCTCTCTCTCCCTCTCTCCCTCCCTCCCTCCCTCCTCTCTCTCAAATCAATAAAAAGATATCCTCAGATGAGGATTAAAAGAAAAAAGAGAAGCAAGTCATGGGTTCCTAAGACACAGGAATTACCAAGAAGAGGAGGAAGGGGAAAATATCTTCATATGTATATACTTTTGCCTTAATAAATTTAACCAATAACTTTTCTAACATTCATTTTCTATATTTAAAACAATTACAATTTTCACTATTATACTAGTAATACAAGATGGCTATGAAAAATAGGAAATAAACATAAATAAAACTTAGAACAAAAATGTTCCTTCCACTAATTATTAATTACTGTTAAGTGTGGAATTTAACCTTTAAGGCATTTTTTTTCAATATAGTTAACTATGTCAGGTTACACTTTTGTGATTAGCAGAGGAGTATCTACACTAATAAAAGAGAAATATGCAAATTGACCATATCTCCATGACGCCCACCAGCCAAATCAGGAAATAGTATGCAAATTAACCCAGCAAAGATGGTGGGTTAATTTGCATATGCAGGCACAGAGCAAAGACTGACGGCTCTGGCCTGAGTGAAGACTGAAGACTGAAGAGGCTTGGCTTCTCCGCTGTAGCCGGAGCCAAGAAGCCTCAAGGCTTGACTTCTCTGTTGCGGCCAGAGCGAAGGCCTGGGTCCTGGGTGCCGGAGGAAAACTGGTGCCGGCAGCCAGGGGAAGGAAGGCCTATTGCACAAATCTTCGTGCAGTGGACCTCTAGTCACATAATAATGGAAAACCAAGGTTCTGGAATCAAACTGTTTAAGCCCCAGCATAACCTCAGCCACCACAGCTTATTAGCTGTGTGACCTTGGACACATTTTTTAACATCTCTGTGCCTTATTATACATATGGGTATGATACTGGTATTTACCAGTCATAGGGTTGTTTTGGGGATATTTAATTACTTACACTTAAATTTCCTAAAGAACGTAGAATATGCCTGGCACAAAGTCTGAATGAAATTAGCATTTTTTAATGTAACAATTGCATTTATAAAGAAAAACAAGTCATAGGATATATAGCATTTTGAAACATGCTTCCTTTGCTCAAGAATATAGAATAAACATTACTTATAAAATTTCTACATTCCTGGAAATATGTAACCTTCCTTGACACATGGCCATTCTTGGTAATGTATTTCAAATACTCACTTTAAACCATTAATTCTGGTTATTGCCTATATCTGAAAGTATAGGAGACACCATGTCTTCAGAAAACAATACTAGGCATTTGTGTTTACATTAGAAAGAGACATTTGGTATCCGCAGGAACTAGTGTTCATATAATGCCAAACTTAAAATTGTCAGTTCCCCTTATTCAATTCCAGTGAACATCCTTTCTTATATCTTGTTTTCTATCATATATCAAAAAAGAAAATGGAATAATTTAGGAGATGCCAGTGGGATAAAACACTATATTCCTAAATATAGTGCCAATTTCGAGGTATTTTCGCCAAGTAATTGCAATCCTCTTGTTCTCCACTGACACAGTTTGGAAGCTTATATGTTTAGGGTATGAAATTTCATTCAAAAAATGATAGAAAGCCTCTTGAACTCAGTGGAGAGTTACTGAACTGAATTGTGATGGGTAAAGGCTTCAGTGAACTTAGGGAAGTATGCATGTTCTTCCACATGGATTAATTTCACAATCTATCTTAGAAAGTCTGGTATGCAGGTAGCCACTGTGAAAAATATCATGTCAATGAGTTTCATGTGCTACCACTTTAAGGCTGAAGTCATAAATTCTAAGGTGCTATTTTCCAGGCAGATATGTTTCTTTGGAGTTATAGTGGTATGCACAGTACCACACAGAAAGAAGTTAAACTTATAGGAGGGAAAAGAGCTTCCCTAATCATACTACAATTATAAAGCTATCACTAATGGATATTAAGATAGAAATAAATCATATTTGTTCTTATGACACTGAATATTGGCATTTACTATTGTTAAGGGTTATAGCAGAGAAGGTTACATTAATCCATTCAATTCAAAATAATTATTGATCACCTCCCTTATAACAGGCACTGTTCTATCTGAGGTAAAAGAGAAACGTGTTTCTCTTTTTGCATCTTACTTTCTATGGAGAAAAACAGACATATAATAAACCTGTGAACAAATAAACATATCAGTGAATATGCTTTCTACCCTAAATGTTTTGAAAATTAACCCTTGTGATTTATTTCCTGTGTTTCTTATGTCTGTTCTTGTCAACTGACACTAGAGTCATTCAGCATGTCATGACATATCTTTGATTCTATTTCCTCATCTAAAAATACATAAATTGAAAACAATAACCTCTCTATACTCCTTGGACATTGTTGGGATAAACAAATGAATGTGGTACTTTGAGATTTCTCAAATGCTGTAAAGATATGGGGTTCCAATTTTATTATGTCAGGTATTGTATTTTCTTGAACAATTGATATATCTAGGGGTGGGATAAAATTCTTCTCTAATAATGAATATGTGGCCAGATGTTCTCAGATATTTTGGAGATGTAAGCCTTTCATTTGTTCAAGAGGTGAGGTAAAAAATGCTCAGGAGACACATTGCAGGAGGGGAGATAAAGAAACAGCCCTTGAAATTGTACAAAAGAGAGTATCTATTATGACCATTCAGGATTTCCAAAGTTGTTCTCCTCAACATTTAATGTACATAGGCGCTCCTTGGGGATCTTATTGAATTACAAATTTCAATTCAGTAAGTCTGAAATTAGGGCTGAAATTCTACATTTTCAACAAGCTCCAAGGTGATGGTGACAATGTTGATCTATTAACCACACTTTGAATAATGAGGGGCTAGAACAAACATAGTAATTGGGCCTGTTATTTTGTAGATGCCAGTGTCATTAATATTCTACCTGTCTTAATATTCATTACTAGAGACCCGGTGCACGAATTTCATGCACAGGTATGGTCCCTAGGCCTGGCAGGTGAACAGGGTTGATCTGGGCCTTCTGGCTGCTGGCTGGGGCCTCCCTTTGTTCCGTGCCACCCCTGGTGGTCAGCGCACATCATAGCAAGTGATCGAACTCCCAGTCTCTCAGTTGAACTCCCAAGGCAACAATTTGCATATTAGCCATATATATATATATATATATATATATATATATATATATATATATTCTCTTCTGAACATTTTTCTATTCTTATAATCCTTATTGCCTTTCCCATGTAACTCACATATGTGCTGTGTATTTTATTTTTATCTATACACATTCAGTTTTAACTCTCTAACTTTAAATAATTATTCCTTAGAGTTTTGATGTCAGTATTCATATAATAAAATAACATAAATTGCCTCTCCCAACCATATTTCCTCCATATATGTCCTTTTACTCTTCTTTTTATGAATTGGTCTGTGATCATTCTATCTTTCTAGATCAAATGATTCCATAAAAAAGATTAATAAATGTATTGAATGAATTAAGTGTGCACAGGTATTTGTTGTTCATGAAGAAAAAGAGAATAGAAAAGATGAAGTGCATGCCATTGATGCATGTACTCACAGAAACACATTGATTACTATGATGCAAGCCATTTGCAGCTGCCCTAGTCCTCTGCTGAGGACTATGAAATGATTGAGCTGGGTTCCAATAAAACCATTTTCTGCTTGCTGTTACACTTCTCTCCAGATAAAATAATCCAACATGTGATGGTTTAGGAATAGAACGCTAAAGAAAGCCCAACATGATGTTAGAAGGATAAAATCTAATCTATCCAGACTAATGGTTTGCTACAGCCTATGGCACTAAAGTCATTAAGAAGAACAAGGGATGGAGTGAAATCAGCAGCATGGTTGAATAAATGTCCCTTGTTCATGTCCTGTGTTCAACAACAACAATTTGGCATCCGTCCGCAGTCAAAAGTGTTTATGTGGGAACTGTGGGATTCAGCAACATATACCAATGGAACAGGGAGGAATCTTGACCACCCATGTGTTAAGTGATAGACGAAAAGACCTTGAGATTCTGACTTTGGACCGTCCAGTGGCCCATAAACTGGTTCCAGCTCCTCTCAGCCATGGTCCAGGAGCCCCTAGAAAACATTATCTTAGAAAATCACCTATGGAAGAGAGAATATCTGTGGAAGTCCAGGTTTCTAGAGAAGACGTTTCACCATACCAATAGACCAAAAAAAAGATGTGCTTAGACACATTAGAAAGTTTAAGAGGAACAGTTTGACTTCACCTTCATCACTCCTCCCTCAGGGTGGCACAGTTTAGCCAGGAAAGACTTTCTCAGCATATGATTTCTATTGTGGGAGAAAGTAAGAGCATGTAAGTGAATGCCTGGCTTCCCCAGATGTGCAGGACACTGCCAAAGTCACTCATTTTTCTCTCTCCCCCATCCCCAGTGTTAAATCAAGAACTGCATGATGTAGGGGAGAAGGGAGGGTGAAAGAGGCTAGAGAAGCAACAGATAACATTATTGGAAGACATTAATGGGATGAGGATCATGCTGTGCTGCAAACTCCATCAAGAAGATTGACCATGAGCCATAAATACTACTACTGGCCCACAAGCACCCCCAGAACTCCACATGCCTCAGCCATCCACACATGCCACCATGTGGCAAGCTCCCTGTATACACTCTTAGGCAGCATCAGCAAGAAACAGCTTTGGAACACAGCTAGTGAACACATGCAGAAAGTTGGCCCAAACCTGAGGGCCAGGGAGAGACCACAGACTTGAGTTTTAGCACTATCTTTGGGAAAACAAAAAGGAGACACCTGGCCTGGTGTCTTGTGGGACCAAGAGAAGATATAAGGTTAAGAATTCTGCCACAATAGGGAGTAAGAAGCATGGTGCAGGTATGTCCATAGAATGATTGAGAAACCTTCAGAATCCCTACCAGGGCTGGGATATTTCTCTAGAAGGTATTTCTCCCCGAAGGGGACTTAATGAAGATTGGAGGAGGTGACTGCTACTTCAAAAGAGAAGGTAGCAATGCAAGACTTCAAGGAACATGAAAAATTGAATAGAATGATACCACCAATGGATCAAAATAATCTTCCAGTACCTGATCACAAAGATATGGAAATCCAAGTTATATCTGACAAATAATGCAAAGTAAATGTTTTAAGGAAACCCAATGAACTCAAGAAAACAGAAAGACAATTTAACAAATTTAGGAACAAATGAAAAACAAAATAAGAAATTTAACAAAGAGATAAAAAATATTTTTTTCAAAACGAACAAAAAAAAAATTCTGGAGCTGAAGAATACAGTGCATGAAATGAGAAAAACAATAATGGGATCAACAGCAGAATGGATCAAACAGAAGAAATAATCTGCGAGTTATACAGGAACTTTAAAATTATCCAGTCAGAGAAGAACAAGGAGAAAAAGAGTAAAGAAAGCCTAGTAATCTATGGCATGCCACCAGAAGAAACAATTTGCTAATTATTGCAGTTTCTGAAGAAAAGAGGAAAGCTGATGTAAAAAAATAATGGCTGAGAATTTGCCAAATCTAGAGATTTGGATATCTAAGTTCATGAAGCTCATAAGTCACCAAACAAACTCAACATAAAGAGATCCTCTTCAACACACATTATAATAAAACGATCAAAAACCAAAGACATAAAGAAAATTTTAAAAGCAGAAAAAGAAAAAGAAAAAAGAAAGATCTTGTAACTTAAACAAAACCCACATAAGAATACTCTATCCAGTAAAGTTACTTTACTTTCTGGCATATAAGACGACTGGGCGTATAAGATTTTCCTGGGTTAAAAAGTCGTTTTATACATCGGAAAATACGATATATTGGACTATATTGATGGGATTAGATATAATGAATTATATATATTGGACTACTGTATTTTCCAGTGTATAAAACCAATTTTTAACCCAGGAAAGTCTTATACGCCCAGTCGTCTTATACGCCAGAAAATACGGTATCTTTCAGAAATGAAGGTGACATGAAGACTTTTCTAGACTCCCCCAGAAAAGAAAGAGAATTTATCACCACTACATCCATTTCCCAAGAAATTCAGAAAAGATGGCTTCTTGGCCTTTTGGGCTAAGATCAGGTGAAGAAATGCTGAAAAGAGTTTTTTAAAGTTGAAATGAAAGGATGCTAATTAGTAACATAAACCCATATGTAATATATAACATTGGCAAGCATAAGTATATAGTCAAATTCAGAATACTGTAATACTATAATATAGTTGTAACTACATAACTCCAGTATAAAATTTAAAGGGCAAAATTATTTAAAAATATCTATAGCTACAATAATTTGTTAATGAATATACAATATAAAAAGAGGCAAATTTAGACATTAAAATCTAAAATATACTGCTGTAGTTATGAGATATTTTGTGTAGTCTTCATTGTAACCACAGAACAACAGTAAATTCAAAAAAGATAAAGAGAAGGAAATCAAAGCATACTACTACAGAGAATCACCAATTCACAAAAGCGGTCAGAGAGAAAGAAAGGAACAAGTGAACTACAAAGCAGCCAGCAAAAAAACTAATAAGATGGTATTAGTAACTCATTGCCTACCAATAATTACTGTAAATGTAAATGAAATAAATTCTCTAATAAAAAAGCATAGAGTAGTTGGACAAATAAAAAACAAGGCCCTGTAAGAGATTAACTTCTGTCTTAAGGATACACATAGGCTCAAAGTACAAAGATGGGGACAGATATGCTCTGTAAATGGAAACCATACTTATATCAAACAAAATATACTTTAAACCAAAAATGGTAAAAAGAGATAAAAAGGTCATTATATAGGGATAAAAGTTTCAATTTATCAATAAGATATACTAATCACAAATACATATGCACCCAACATTGGAGAAATTACATATATTAAGCAAATATAACAAAAGATAGATGATACAGACAGAAAATCAATAAGGAAACATGGACTGGAACTATACTTCAGACCAAAGGGACCCAATAAACATACTAGTACACAGAACATCTAATTCAACAGCATAAGAATACACTTTCTTCTCAAGCACACACAGTACAATCTTTAGACTAGATCATATCATAGGTCATACAAAAGTTTCAGCAAGTTTAAGAAGATTGAAATCATACCAGGTATATTTTCCAACCACAGTGGTATGAACCTAGAAACGAATAACAAGAGAAAAGCTGGAAAACTCACAAATATGCTAAAATGAAATGACATGCTCCTGAACAGCCAATGGGTCAAAGAAGAAATCTAAAGTGACATTAGAAAATATCTTGACCTGGGGTGGGGGAGGCAGGCTGGAGGGTGTCAAGGAGGGAAAAAAGCAGACATATGTAATAGTTTCAACAGTAAAGAATTATTTAATTAAAAAAAAGAAAATATCTCGAGGCTGTCAATCGTAAATTGAAGAGATATCTGACTCCCATGTTCATTGAAGCATTATCCATAATAGCCAAGCTATGGAACCTAAAATTCCATCTATGAATAAATGGATAAATACAATGTGAAATATATATGATCTACCTAATAAAAGAGTAACATGCTAATTGGCCGTACCGTCACGACATCCACCAGCCAATCAGGAGTGAGTATGCAAATTAACCCAACAAAGATGGTGGGTTAATTTGCATACATGGGCACCAAGCGATGGCACAGGTGTTCCACACCACCCCAGCTTCTCCGGGGCTCTGGGCAGTGTGGGAAGGCGGAAAGGCGGCTCCGGGCCCAAGTGAAGGCAGTGCCAGCAATCAAGGGAAGGAAGGCCCATTCTTGCACGAATCTTCGTGCATCAGGACTCTAGTTTTAAATATAATATAGTATTATTTAACCATGAGAAAGAAGGAAATCCTGCCATTTGACTTGACATGGATGGGTCTCATGAGCATTATGGTAAGTATAAAAAGTCAGAGAGAGAAAGACAAATTTGTATGATATCACTTTATTTGGAATCTAAATAAAATGAACTCAGAGAAACAGAGAGTAGAATGGTGGTTGCCAGGGGCTGAAGGTTGGAGGAAATTGGGAGATGTTGGTCAAAGGCTACAAACTTCCAGTTATAAAATGAATAAGTTCTGGGATCTAATGCACAGCATGCTGATTATAGTCAACAATACTATATTATATGCTTGGAATTTGCTAAGAGAATAGATATTAAATGTTCCCACCACATACACAAAATATAAATTATGTGAGGTGATGGAGGTGTAAACTATATCTAGTCAACATGTATATACCTTAAGCTTACACAATAATACACGTCAATAATAGCTCAATGAAGCAGGGGAGGGGTGCCAGAAAAGATGGGTTTGTGTAAATTAGAAAAAGGAACTGCTTTTCTGGGTAGACGGATCTCAATGAGATATGGGCTGGGTTTCCACACCAATCACTCTTTGGCTAGACCCGTTGTGCAGAGTATGGCTTACACACCTGATACTGAATGTTGTGAAAGCCCTTTTATCTACCTGGGATCTTCTTTTTCTTATGGTGCCTTACCCATTGTTCTTGGCTTTTTTTTTTAAATTATACATATTTTTCTTTCATCCTTAATATTCCCAAGGGATTCCCAGTTTATTTACAAGGATGTACTGGTATAGCTAGGAGCCAAATCCTTTCTAGGCCTGCATCTGTGCTGTGTAGTTTAATAGAGAAACACATTGTGAAGTTTGTATAGCCCAATCCATACATCAGAACATAGACCTTACTGGGACATACCAAATAGGAAAAACAGAATGCAAGATGAAAGTGAATGAAGTTGTTACCACATGTAATGTTTGCTTGGATAACTCTAGCACGCTAACAACAAAAAAGAAGAAGAAAAAGAATTTTGAAAAGTATATACTTAACAAAACATTTTTATTAGTTTTTTTATTAACTCACCCTTTAGTGATTTTATAAAGTTACAATTTTGGTCTTTATTTTATTTTGATCCAATATTCAAGTACTACATTCATCTTATTTCCTTTATGATTAATTTGTTACAAATGTGTATGCTTTATTTTAATTTCTAATTCTCCCTTATCATTATAATTGTATTTATAGGGGCTTTATCTTCTATTATTTATTTATTTTTATAGTATCTTTTTAAATTTCAGAGAGGAAGGGAGAGGGAGAGAGAGATAGAAACATCAATGATGAGAGAGAATCATTGATCAGCTATCTCCTGCATGCCCCCAACTGGGGATCAAGCCCACAACCTGGGCATGTGCCCTTGACTGGAATCGAACCTGGGACCCTTCAGTCCACAGTCCAATGCTCTATCCACTGTTCCAAACCGGCTATGGCTATCTTCTTTTATTTAAAGGTCCTATGATTAAGTTTTTTTATTCTGATATCTGTTACTAAAATCTCATAATTAAAATAGCACATGAAATTATGGTTTTATAGGTACCTACTAGAATAGGTTTCAAACTATGCAACGGAAATAGATTATTTCACTAGGCCTTTGGTTTTCTCATATAAATGTTAATTCTTTAAAGATCTGTACAGCAAACACTAGGTCATTAGACTGGAGAATGCTATTCTCCTCAATGTCACTGTCATTCAGTTCTCAGCTTAATTGTCACTTCGTTTAGAGAGACCTTCCCTGTTCCCCTAAAGTTTAAGTAGTTCAAAGATCACCTCCTTTAACTCTTGGTGTAGCACTTATTGAATTCCGATGCTGTGTGGTGGATTAATTCCTGTTTAATTGTTTTTCTGGCTATCCAGACTTCAGTAGAGCAGGAGACTTCTATTATTTGTTAATTGGTGTATCCCAGATGTGCAGAACAGTTCTAGGCATATTACACAGATACTCAATAAAAATTGTTGGAAATTGGAGTGAATACATAGTGTACATACTACAAAAATGTAAATATTTTAAAAAGAAATCTTAAAATAATTTGAAAAAAATTGAAAGTAGCCAATACATACATTGAATAATGTATGTAGTATGATTTTGTATTTCATAATTCAAAATAAGTAAGACATTGCTCTTCTTTACTCTTTCTTTTCTAACATTTTTTTTACTCTACAACCAACCTACATTTCCATAGTAATAGGAGTTCCTTTACCTTCCATCCTTCCTACAAATAGCATTGTTTACATGCATACATTTATATGTATATACTAGATGCCCAGTGCACAAATTCGTGCACTGGTGGGGTCCAGCTGGTCCACCCCGATTTGGGCCCATAGGAGCCAGGCTGGCCATGGGGAGGGGACGCTGGAGGTTGGCCGGCCGGCTCCACCCCCCCTCAGGGCCAAGCTGGCAGGGTTGGGGGAAGAGCCACGGGAGGTTGACCAGCTGACCCCACCTCTGATCAGGGTGGTTGGATGGCCACAGTGTGCATCATAGTGATTGGTCATTCCCGTTGTACTGGTTGTTCCAGTCGCTTGGCTTTTATATATATAGAAAGTTTACAACTATAATTGTTTATAATGTGTATCTCATACTTTCAGTTTTTTTATGGGTTCGTCATTATTTTCATTGTTTATAAATAAATATGAGGTAGTTGTGTCTCCATCATTATGTTTAAATTCCTTGTAGGCAACAAGCATCTTATAATGAAGAATTGAAAGAAGTCAAAACCATTACATCAGAAACATGATGCCTTCAAATACACTTTTGAATGTTCACCTCTGTGTTATAATTAAATTCTAATTTCGGTACACATATCTGCTGATCTGGATGCCTTTAGCAATTTGAAGTTACTTACTGAGTATTTTAATTCATCTAGTATTGAATGGAAGCATATCAAAATTGTCTGCTATATAAATGTGCTATCATGAGCTATAAATACAACACTGCTCTCTGCCAAATGTGAATAAATTGTGATAAGGCTATTTTGATAGAAGTTATTCCTCACTTGAGTGAAACATGGAGTAGATGATTTATTTATACAATAGCTATGTTAAAAGCTCTGCATTTAATAACAAACTTCTGCTTCAGTATATATCACAAAACCTTTTTTAAAAAAAAATAAGAAAGGCTTTGCATTTGATTAGCTTCAAATGATGCCTCATTGATGAATGTAAATAATTCAACAAAAGAAGCTAATTGTTTAGAACAAGTAAATACACATACACTGCTCATTTGCCTATAATTACACAGGTAATGTCTGTATTTAGTTTCTTAATTTCTCATTATAAAACAGTTGCATCTGATCTAGCAGTGTTTAATTGTATTGTTTCTATTGCTAGAATACTAGTACATTCGTTTTTTAAGATGTTAAATGACAAATAAATTTAAATTATAATCACTTATTATTCCTTTTCTAAGGAAAACCACCCAAGAGTTTCAGTTGCAATAAACAACAACAACAACAACAACAACCAGATTTCCTACTAACATGGGAGCATTCTAGACAAGTCTGTTTCCTGTCTATCATCTTCTCCCTCAGTTTTGGCCATATTCATTATTTTAATAAGTCTAGTTGGCTAATACCTTTATTATTTTCTAAACGTGTCACTCTAAAGCCATATATTATTTCCCTTCACATCCCAAACCTTTGTTATAGTCTTTCTGTTTCTATTTCTAACCTTACACATCTGCACTGGTGAATGTTAGGTACACGTGGAATGACAAACATGCAGTTACACTGAGTATAATTCATTGTTTTTTACCCTAGTTCTCATTCTGATCTTAATTTAACGTAATTTCTATCAGGAGATAGGAATATTAGAAAACGTGACCATATAAATTCTGACTTATCTTTTAACAGAAGATGAAGTCTTATTCAGAACTTTTATTTACATGTCTTTTATTCCAAATGGATATTCTAAATGATTCACCTGCTACTAGCATTTTGCATGGTGTAATAATTTTTATTGCTGCCATAACAAATTACCACACACTCAGTGGCTTAAATAGCACAATTGTATTTATTATCTTCCAGTTCAGTGGGTCGAAATTCAGACACAAGTCTCAGTGGGCTAAAATCAAGGTGTTCCTAGGGCTTCACTTTTTTTCTGGAGGCTCCAAGGGAGAATGGTTCCTTTCTTTTTCCAACTTCAAGAGGCTGCCCACATTCCTTAGCTCATGGCCCTTTCTTCCATCTTGAAAGCCAGCAATGGTCAAGCAAAGTCCTTCTCACATCACATCACTTGACCCTTCTTCCATTGTCTCATTACTCAGTGACTGCAGTGAGAAAAGATTCTTCAACTTTTAAGGACTCACATAATTAGGTTTAACAATGCACCTTCAGCATCTTAAAGTCTATAAACCCTAATCACATCTGCAAAGTCCATTTGGCCTCATAAGATAACATATTTACATATTCCAGGTGTGAGTGCATGCACATCTACGAGGGTCATTATTCTGTGTAGTACACATGGTATTTTCCTATTCAGCTTACCTAATGCAGCTGAGTGCTTCCTATGGGTGGGAATGCTACTCTTCATAAAACATGACATTGAGATTATGAAACATTGTGGTCATTACTTATTAATGTTGGGAAAAAGCTTAAACACAGGCAAACTTTATTTCTAGCCCCATCTTTCTCTTGTTCTTCTTTCATAATTTTCCCCTCAATAAGAACAAAGGATAGAGCTGCTATTTTTCTTTTCTTTTTGCATTGGTAGTGTTGCAATTCAACATTGAATGAACCACCAGTTCTGTTGATGTTGTGGGAAAAGAATGAGAATCCAGTTAAAATTGTGTCAATTTAGGACCAAGATATCTGCTATTTCTCATTGTAGATTCTCCCATGTTGAGACAGATTTCTCGCGTACACCCAAGAGTTATGGGAAGATCTGGTGAGAAAGGAACCCAGATCTCTAGGCAACTCTTGTTAACTAATGTTGAAGATACCACTAGTCTAGGTTAGGGAGCTTTTGGAAATTTATATCATGCTTTATTTATTTAATATTCATAGTAAATAGAATGTCAATTAGTTAATTAATCTTTAATATACACCTGTTATATAGATAATTAAAATGTAAATATGATTGATCTATTCTCGTATTCTTTACCAAATGGCACCATTATAGTTATATATTTAAGGAATATTTCTACCTAATTTTGCAATATTTAATGCACCCAGAGGAAAAAGTATCTGTCAATGCTTGTTGAAATAACTTAGAAAACAATATGTGTGTGCATTTATAGGTTAAAACAATAATTTTTAAAAAGACAACAAAATTATTTCCTTACATTTCAGACAGTTTATGTTAAAAAGTGTGTTATTAGGTTTAATTAGTCTTTCTCATATAGTTTTGTCTTTTATCAAAAAATACAATGCCGATTTGGTTGAAATACTATTAAAAGTAAGCATGTAGATTTACCTGGATTTCCTAATGCTCTTATGTGTGGCGATTCCTATCTAAAGTAGACTTAAGTTTCCTAAATCTGTTGTTCTTAATATCTAATCTAACTACTGCCTTAAGGAGAGTATCTGAGTGTATTGTGTCTCTTCAGTGAGATCCCTTTAGATGGGTTTAAATGGCCATATGGCTCTAAACTAATGAAATGTTTTCTAACCTGTGAAATTTTAGAAGAGCTAAAAGACCCATGTGAAAGTACATTCCAGGTCTCTAAAAGAAAAATTCAGGTCTTTGGGGGTTATGATACACTGCAAAACATAAACACTGTTCTTTCCCCAAACTACAGACAGTGAGTCTTTTGATTCCTGGTTTCTGTAAGTTAAAGCTACCTATCTAATAATGAAGCCAATTGCGAATGCCTTATTTCTCTTTGTATCTTGTTTCAGTGGTTGTTCCTTGTGACCTGATCTTGACATTTCCAAATTCATTTTGAAAATATAACTCAAGTATACCAGCATTTATACAAGATGAATATTAAATGGCATTATGTATACGTTTAGGTAGAATAAGAAGTGGATGTTCAGGCACAGATAAAACTAATGTTTTGTTATTTCAAATGTATATTGCTTCAGATCATGCCATAGTTTTGGACAAAGAAAGTAGAAATGAAGACATAGGAGACAGAAGGATTTGTCAAGACTCATGAATCTATCTCCTAATCCCATATCTAGGCTAATGGGACATTTCCTTAAATAACCTTTTGAGACCAGGGCTCCAGTCCCAAACAAAGTTTCTGTCTCCACCATCCATGCCCAGGTCTCTTTTACTGACCATAGGGATTGTAGTGCTTTAGAGATAAAGTATGGCAGACCAATAGTCCAGTGGTCACTATCCCCATTTCCCCCCACTTTTGCCCTATTTACAAACTTGGGTTCCTCTTAGTTTTGGTTTATAGCCTCGGGCCAGGTTCAAAATCATCAAGCATTGCCTAGATTCAACCATAGCGTGGATTCTAGCCCTTATGTCCAACCTGCCTACTTGAATCATTTTAAGTGAAAGATACACTCTTGTACTCAATCCCCATCTTTCTTCTCTCATCTCCTTCTATCTCTATATCTATCTCCATCTGTGTTTCTGTATCTATATGCCTGAACAACCTGATCCTTGATTTCAGGTCCATTTTCTATGATAAGTCCAGAATTTTTCCTAAGTCCCTAACTAGGAAGATCTGAAGATTTCTTATTACTGAGCATCCTGCTAGCTTTGCAGTAGATCTTACCCCAGCTATGATCATGCATAACCTTTATATGACTTTTACTTGAAATTATTTTTTAATATACCATATTTATTGTCGATAATTTTTATATATTTATTGTTGATATAAATAAGTATTCAAAATTTTAATTTATATTTACCTGTAGGTAGAATATGAAAATTAGCTGAACTAAAAGTATATTTTTCTAATTAAAATCTTCATAATTTGATAAAACTAAATCGTATAGTTTAACAATTAACTTTCATTCATTTTAGTGCAAATCTCTTCATTTTTATTAATTCGTGAAACTTATATTGAGACTATACCAAATGAAATTTTCACTAATCTGACCATGGGAAGGAGGATGCACTAGAATAACATACTGGTCCTCCAAACAGACTGGACATAAACAACTCTCCTAACTTCTTAGTCATTGAAAATGCAAATAATATTCCATTTAAAAATGAAATCTGGCCCTAATTGGTTTGGCTCAGTGGATAGAGCATTGGCCTGCTGACTGAAGGGTCCCAGGTTCAATTCTGGTCAAAGGCACATGCCCAAGTTGTGGGCTTTATCCCCAGTAGAGGGAATACAGGAGGAAGCTGATCAATGATTCTCTTTCATCATTGATGTTTCTATCTCTCTCTTCCTCTCCCTTCCTCTCTGAAATCAATAAAAATGTATTTTTAAAAATTAAATCTGATTTGCATAAGGCTTGGGCTATATTTATACTTTTCAACAGCACACCCTCCAATATTCTAGTTATGCAATGCAAAGCTCATCAGGCATAAAACAATATAATCTTGATAATGTGAGCCATTTTCATGATATCCCCACATTTAAAAATAAATTTTATATCTGGATTATAAATTTCATTACTGAGTTTCTCGTAAGATTTTACATTTGCATTGAAAGACTATAGTGCATGTTACCTTAACATTTCTTATTAACAATAGATAATTTATGGCTTATCCTACCTAATAAAAGGGTAATATGCAAATTGACTGCACCTTCGCTACGCCTAAGCCATGCCCACCAGCCACGCCCACTAGCCAATCAGGGCGAGTATGCAAATAAACCCAACCAAGACGGCTACAGCCACAGAGAGCAAGGTTTCCCAGGCAACAGAGGAAGCCAAGCTTTCCGCCTGCCCTTGCTAGGCTTAAGACTCCACTCAAGCTACAAAGTTTCAATTATAGAAGGTAAACAAATCTTAACAGAAATGGTGGCAGCCAAGGAGCTGGAGAGAGCAGGCCAGGGTTGCCCCCTGCAATGGAGAAAGCAAAGCTTTCCGCACACCCTGGCCAGGCCCAGGCCTCCACTTAAGGCTACAAAGTTTCAATTATAGAAGGTGAATTAACCCCAACAGAAATGGCTGCTGGTCACGGAGCAAGCAGGAGGCTTGGCTCCACTCCAGGCTACAAAGTTTCAATTGTAGAAGGTAAATAAATTCCAGATACCAGGGCCTCCTCTTGGGTCGCCAGGGGGTGTGACTGGCCTGCAAACCACCACAGGCCCCTTGTTCAGGCTGCCCCATGCCCCAAGGGAATCCCCATCCTTTTTTGGGACACCCTTCAGGGCAAACAAGCTGGCCCCCACCCCTGCACCAGGCCTCTATCCTATCTAATAAAAGAGTAATATGCAAATTGACCATCACTCCAACACAATATGGATGCCCCCATGTAGTCAAAGATCCTGTCCCCATGTGGACACAAGATGGCCACCACAAGGTGGTCAGCAGGGGAGGGCAGTTGGGAGGCACCAGGCCTGCAAGGAAGGGCAGTTGAGAGAGACCCAGGCCTGCAAGGGAGGAAAGTTGGAGGTGATCAACCCTGCAGGGGAGGGCAGTTAGGGGTGACCAGGCCGACAGAGGAGGGAAGTTGGGGGCAAACAGGCTGGCAGGGGAGCAGTTAGGCATCAATCAGGCTGGCAGGGGAGCAGTTAGGCATCAATTAGGCTGGCAGGGGAGCAGTTAGGCATCAATCAGGCTGGCAGCAGAGTGGTTAGGGGGTGATCAGGCTGGCAGGCAGAAGCGGTTAGGGGCAATCAGGAAGGCAGGCAGGCGAGCATTTGGGAGCCAGCAGTCCTGGATTGTGAGAGGGATATCCGACTGCCCGGTTAGACCCGATCCCACTGGGCAGTCAGACATCCCTTGAGTGGTCCCAGATTGGAGAGGGTACAGGCTGGCTGAGGGACACCCCCCCCCCACTCCATGCACGAATTTCATGCAACGGGCCTCTAGTTCTTTTATAATTGTACTAGAGGCCCAGTGCACAAATTCATGCACCACTGGGGTCCCTCCGCCTGGCCTGCGGGATTGGGCCGAAACTGGCTCTCCAACATCCCCCAAGGGGTCTCAAATTACAAGAGGGAACAGGCCAGGCCGAGGGACCTCACCAGTGCATGATTGGGGTTGGGGAAGGACATGGGAAGTTGGCCAGCTGGGGAGGGACTGTGGGAGGGCTCCAGGGCTTGTCTGGCCCATCTCACTCAGTCCAGATAGGCTGGACTCCAGCAGCAAGCTAACCTACTGGTCATAGCATCTGTCCCCTGGTGGTCAGTGCACATCATAGAGAGCAGCCTTAGCATATCATTAGCATATTATGCTTTGATTGGTTGAACAGATGACCAGACGACTGGACACTTAGCATATTAGGCTTTTATTATATAGGACTAGAGGCCTGATGCACAAAATTCATGTAAGGTGCTCAGTCCTCGCAACCATGGCAGCTTGCCTTGGCTCTTGCAGCCCCAGCTTCGTCTGGAAGGTCGTCTGGAAGGTTGTTCGGCTGTCTGTTCTAATTAGCATATTACACTTTTATTATTATAGATGATTCTGACACTTGGTGTCCCTTATGTTTCATACCTGCCACATTAGTATAGTATAGTTTATATCCTTTATTAAAAAAATATTTTCATTGACTTGAGAGAGATTTGTTGTCCCACTTATTTATGCATTCTTGTATGTGTCCTGACTGGGAATCAAATCCACCACCTTGGCATATTGGAGGTGACACTCTCATCAACTGAGCTACCCAGCCAGGGCTAGTATAATTTTCTATTTCCCATTTTTTATGAGCTCTACATATGTTGAATAATACCTTTTCTCAAATATAAAAAATCATTTACTTTCTATTTAGTATTTTTCTGTTTTCTCTTTGTGAGCTGATCTTTATTTGAGTACAGGTTCTACTGAAGAATTAAAGTAATTTCTAAATTTTTGTGTTTTGAAAATAACCCTACCTTGAATTACCCTATATCTTTATTGTGTTTTACATCTAATTTCCAATGTTCATTGATCATGTTAGATTTAAAAATTTTCCTTTTGTAAGTTACTCTTTTCTTAAATCAAAAGTTATTTATTGTTGTTATTTTAATTTATCTTTATATTGAAAGTATTACAGATGTCCCCTTTTTCCCCCCATTGAGCCCCTCCACTCCACTCCCATTCCCTCCCCAGGCCTTTCCCACACTATTGTCTGTCCGTGGGCTATGCATATATGCATATAAATTAATTGGTTCATCTCTTTCCAACACCACCTTCCCTCTGAAATCCGTCAGCATGCTTCAATGTTTCTGGATCGTTTTTGTTGTTCAGTTTACTTTGTTCATTGGATTACACATGTAAGTGAGATCATGTGATACTTGTCTTTCTCTGGCTTATTTCACTTACCATAATACTCTCCAGGTCCCTCCATCCTGTCTCAAAGGGTAAGAGAAACTCCTTTTTTAAAAAATAGCTGCATAGTATTTCACTGTGTAAAAGTACCACAGTTTTTTAACCCAAACATCTACTGTTGGGCACTAGGGCTCTTTCCTGATCTTAGCTATTGTAAATAATGCTGCTATGAACATAGGGGTGAATATGTAATCCTTTCTATTTAAGTATAGTTGCTATACAATATTATATTAGTTATATTAATTTCAAGTACACACTATAGTGATTTGACATTTTCATACCTTACAGTGTGACCACTACACTAAGTCTAGTAATTATCTGTCACTGCACAAACTTATCACAATACTAGAGGCCCAGTGCATGGATTTGGCCTGGCCTGCACCCTCTCACAATCCAGGACCACTTGGGGAATTTTGGATAGCCAATTTTTGCCCGATCCCCGCAGGCCTGATCCAGACAGGAGGGAGCCCGATCCTGTGCGTTGAGCATCTTTCCCCTGGTGGTCAGTGTGCGTCATAGCAACTGGTCGACTGGTCATTTGGTCATTCGGTCATTTGGTCGTTCAGTCATTTAGGCTTTTATATATATAGATTATTGACTCTATTTCCCTTTATGTTTTTCATCTGTCCTTTCCTCTCCTTTGGCAACCATCCCTTTGATCTCTGTTTCTGTGAGTTTATTTTTGTTTTGTTTTATTTGTTCATTTGTGTGTTGTTTTTAGATTTAACGTATAAATGAAACCATATGGTATTTGTCTTTGTCTCTCTGACTTATTTCATTTTGCATAATATTTTCTAGGTTCATCCATTTTATCACAAATGGCTTCTTTCTTTGTTATGATTGTGTAATATTCCTATATATAGAAATACATGGCCTATATATGGTATATGTAAAATATATAAATGGTGTATATATAGGATATATACATGATATAGTAATGATTCTTATATATGGTACCGATATGGCATATATGATATATACCACAAGTTCTTTATCTATTCATTTATTGATGGACATCTAAGTTGCTTCCATATCCTAGTTATTGCCATGAACATAGGGTATATATATCTTTTGAATTGGTGTTTGCATTTTCTTCAGATAAATATACCCAGAATTGGAATTGCTGGGGGTATGGTAGATCTAAGTTTAGTTTTGTGAAGAATTTCCATACTGTTTTCCTTAGTGGCTTCACCAATTTGCAGTCCCACAAACAATGCATGAGTTCCCATTTCTCCACACTCCCTTCTGCATGTTATCATAAATATAATCATGTACCTCATCATCAATTATTTCATACACTTTTAGCTGTCTTGCTCTTATAGACCATGATTGGGCAAATTTTGGAAGCTGCCTGTTATTTTTATATTTAGAGTATAAAATTTCCTTTTGGGGCTATAACACATTTCTATAATCTTGGCAATAGCAGTTAAGTGAATAGAAAAAAAATGAAGAAATATATACTAAAGATAAGTTAGGTATGCATCAACAAATACATAATAACACTAACATTTGTTGAACCTTCTTTTGGGTTTCATATTTGCTTTTCCTGTTTGTCTATTTTTGTCCTGTTTATTTTTTTAACTCTCAGGTTTATAGACATTTCTAGTTTAGCCAATGTCATAGCCATATAACAATTTCCAATATCTTTAAAAAAAACTATTTATTTTACTCATTAAAAGTTGCTACTTCCTGAACTTAATGAGAAGACTGAGGGAAGAGTAGATGTTGACAGTAATTAATATTTTTCTATGTAGCAGCTACATAGCAATTAATTATATTTCAGGGACTTCCTTTCACAATTATTTTGTTAAAATATTTCACTATATTATTTTCAGCATTTCATAATTATGTCAGTTTTCTAACATTGCTATAGCTATTAATTTATTCATAAACTGAATTCATTTTCAGTGTCTATTTATGCAACTTTTTGTTTTTCTTCAAATTACTTATGTTATTTTCCATATGAAAAATAGATAACTGTCTCTTTGACTAATTTCCTTCCAAATAAAAACTCTATCACTCTTTACTGACTCTGGGCAAATTATAATAATTCAAGAAGATACATTATGCATTGATTCCACTGTATTTTAAAACCATTTTAATACTTGTGATATATTATCTGCTAATTGGGTCACATTAAATTTGGTGATCCTGTAGAGATTAATAGTTGCCAGAACAAAATGTTTGCGTAACCAAGAATAGAATTAACAACTGCCAGAATTTTCTCATGTGGGCCTTTTCTTAAGACTAACACACTAGTGAGAAGTCACTGGAAAATTTCTAACGTGCTACTTGGCAGGCAATAAAGTTGCCCTTGCCAGTGACCATGTTGACATGTTCAATCAACAAATGGTCATTTATTTCAGTAAAGATTGAGTTTCTCTATTATTTCTTCTTTGACAGCCATGATTTTTCTGTCAGTCCACATATTTTGCTTCAAGAGATAAGGCTTCTTCAGTTCCTCTTTATGGCATGCCAAACTTCAATCCTTCCATACTCTGTATGGTGGCAAATTGTGGGTGGGAGTGCAATTCCTTGGAGGGCTCTGCAATTTACTTTCCCTATTACATTCACTAGCACTTGCTTTACTTCTACCTCATTGTTTTTCCTTTTTGCCCCCTCACTTGTCTCTTATTTTTCTTTCTTTGCTTCTCTTACTCTTTCTTGGTTTCTTTCATTATGCCAATATTTAAGCCCTATCTCCTTTTGTCATTCTTAATAAATTCATTTATTTTATCTTTTGTCCATTTCTCTTTTTACTAATTGTAGCTTTGTTGTTCTTATTTTTCTTTATACCTTTAGTTTCCATCATTTAAAAAGTTAGTCCAGGTGGAATCGTCCTTAAATTAGGTGCTCAAATAGTAATACTTCATTAAATAATTCATTATTTTATATGGTTTGTATTTATTAACACCACAAGATACTGTCCCATACATTTTAGAATAAGCATTATATTATTTTTATTTACTTATTTACATAAAGCCATCTTATAAGTTTCACTCTGGACATACCTAGGTTTCATATTTGGGCATTAAGAATATCATTAAATGCCAGATATTTTCTTGTGAAAAACTTGACTGTTAAGAAGAAAAAAATATAAATTTTATTGAATATACATTAAATATATTAAACAACTAAGAAGCAGTGATAATTTCAATAAGAATTCTAAATTTGGTAAGAATCAAACCACACAGTTTCTGTATTGACTAAATCATCAAGTAATTTCAGGATACAAAAATATTAGTACATTAATTTTCTTATTTTGTAAAATGTTATTCTAAATAAGAATTTCTAACGATACTATCTGAGTCCTCCAAAATACTTTGAATATGTTTCAAAAATTGTCACTGCTAATTGAATTTCATGTGTGACATAATGCATAACTATATAAGTAAAATAGTTTCTAATTGTGAATCTGGGAGGATTTGGAAATGTTTTGTGTGTTGACTGGTCTGACCTTATATAATAAAAGCCTAACATGCTAAGTGTCCGACCTTTCGACAATTCGATCAGTCACTAGGATGCACACTGACCACCAGGGGGCAAACGCTTGGACCGGTAAGTTAGCTTGCTACTGGAGACTGGCCTATTAGGACTGGGTGAGATGGGCCAGACATGCCCTGGAGCCCTCTTGCAGTCCCTCCTGGCCCTGATCATGCACCTATGGGGTCCCTCCACCTGGCTTGTGCCCTATAGCAATCCAGGACCCCTCGGGGGATATTGGAGAGCCAGTTTTGGCCTGATTCCCACTGGCCAGGCTGAGGGACCCCACCAGTGCACAAATCCATGCTCCGGGCCTCTAGTGTTTAATAAAAGAATGGACATTTATATCAACAAATTGTGCTTAGTAGTAAAAGTCAATCCAAATTCACAACTAACAGATTCAAATGTCTATGGCATACTCTGGTCATTACGAGTTTTAATAAGAATTTGTTTCCACACTTTTAAAAAATGATTTAGGAAGTTTTAGTATAGCATGTATTTTAGCCTTCTGAATTTGTTGAGGATAATGTTTATATTTCATTAATTTTGGATCCACTCCTAAAACTATTATTCACTTTTCCTGCTATTGCACTCACATAAGATGGAATTTGATTAAGGACACACAGCTTTAGGCTATAGGTCAAATGCAAATATACTACATAAATAAAAATATAAAGGTCAGTCCACTTATTCTCATTTAGTAATAGCAGCCTTAATATAATCAATTCTACAATCCCAGCTAGAGCAACTCTTCCTTCAAACTTTGGTGAGCCTGCTCAAAATAAAGTAGCTGATTTTAAAACCTATGCTAAATAAACCAGCAAAGGTTTCATTCAGCTATGCCTATTGGATTATAATCTTTTCCTGTTTATTCTTAAGATAACTATATGTATAATACTCATGGAAGTACTCAAAGGATATAACACCCTCAAATGCATTAATTCTTTATAGTAACAACTAGAGGCCCAGTGCATGAATTTGTGCACGGATTAGGTCTGGCCAGCCTGGCCCCGATCTGAGCAGATTGGAGCCAGGCCTCTTGGGAGAAGGAGATAGCAGGAGGTTGGTTGGGCCCAATCAAGGCTGGGACAGCCAGGGGGAGGGGCCATGGTTGATTGGCCGGTGGGACCTGCCCCTGATTGGGGTGGGGGGGGCAAATTGGGGGCAGGGCTGGCCTTGGGGAGAGGCTGTGGGTGGTGAGTGGGGCTGGCTGGGATGAGGGGTCGTGGGCCAATCAGGGTGGTGAGGGCCAATCAGGGGTGGGACTGACGAGGGGGAGGGTTCACAGGCAGTTGGCCAGCCAGCTCCACCCTTAATTGGGGTTGGGGGGCTGATCTGGGGTGGGGCCGGGCAGGGAGAGGGGCTGCAGGAGGTTGACTATCTGGCTCCGCCCCCTATTGGGGTGGGGGGCAATTAGGGGTGGGGCCAGCTAGGGGGAAGGGCCACAGAGGTTGGCCACAGGCCCCACCCACAATTGGGCTGGTTTGCTGGCTGCAATGGGCATCATAGTGACCGGTCATTCCCGTCATTACAGCGTTCTGGTCACTGGCTTTTTATATATATAGATAGTATGTTCAACAAGCTAGCTGACAATTTTATGCCAAAATTTCTAGATATGGTATTTTAAATAAAAGTAGGTTTTATCCATGGCTGTTTCATGATTCACATAACTTACAATCTCTTTTTAAGATATGTTTTATTCATTTTAGAGAGAAAGGAAGGGAGGCAGAGAGGAAGAGAGAGAGAGAGAAACATCAGTTTGAGAGAGAAACATTAATCAGTTACCTCTCTCACCTCCCACACACATCTGGACCAGGGATCTAACCTGCAACCTGGCCATGTGCCCTGACTAGGAATCAAACCAGTTCACACGATAATGCTCAACCAGCTGAGCCACATCCGCCAGGTTGACATCACTTACAATCTTTAAAATGTTATGGAAAAATCTGTCTAGAATTATATTTGGGAAATTTCATTGATTTTTTTAAAGCTTAGCTTCTTTGGCCAGGAACCAGTTTGGAAATCAGTGTGCACAAGATCCGTGTAACCCTATGACTTGTGCTTGGAGACAACTTGTTTCCTTAGAAATGCTATATGATTTAGGGATTATATGAATTGTTTTCTCACATATAACAAGTTTATCAGCATAATTATTTTCTTTATTCTGCAATCACCTCTTCTCTCTTCATTTTTTACTTTTTAACTATTTTGTTTTTTGCTTTTAAAAATTAGTTGTCTGGGTTTATATCTCTGTCCTATAGAAAGGAAGTCAAGGGTACTTGTGGTTATTACTAAGAATGTACAACAAACACATGCAAATAAGTGAATGCCTGACTCCAGCTCAAATGCATTGAATTTGAGTATCTGAAATTAGGTCTCATCAATGTGAAAGAATTTTCCATTTTGTGGATTTTATTTTCATATGAATTGCAAGGTAAGAATCATTGTGACCTAAGCCATGCTATGAACTTACTTTCTCCCAAAATAGGGGTATTTACTATTCAATGGACATTTTAAATTCAAGGTTATGAAGTTAAAATAATTTTCTTTGTAAGGTAGTCTCTAAAATATAGTTAGCTTATAATTAACAACCATATACAGCAAGCTTGCTGCAGCTAAATTTGAGTTGCATATTTGGTTCTGAGCCTCCTGGTAGTCAAAGGAAAAAAAAAAGAAATAAAATTAATGCTACATGCAATGCACAGTCTATATTGAAGTTTGAAAAAGTCCAAGATGGTTTTAAGTTCCTCTGAGAATACTGAATCCTTATAAACTTGAAGAGTCAAGACAGAGTGAGGCAGCTGTCATAAATCCCTTAAAAGCAGTCAATATAACATGGAGTAAATCTTTGCCAGAGGAAAAACAAAGATAGAATTGCTGGAGAACAGGAGATTTTGATGTTACATTTTCTTGACAGTGTCCTACAAGTTTCTGGGTATACTCTTGCCTTTCAATAAATTATTATTAGTCCCACCCTCTTTTTAATATGGAGAAATTAACAATTGGTACTCTAAGAATTTAGAGAATAATCTGTAATTCTTTAAATTCTTTAATGTTTTTGTTCTGTTATAATAACATTTATGAAGTATTTGACACACCACTTTATGCCAGTGACTTGGTTGATCATCCTCGTCAAAATGCTATAGTAAACCTATCAGTCAGGGCTCAGAGAATCAGGACAATAGGAGATATATATTGAGATTTATTGCAAGAAATTGGATTACAGAATTTGGGGGCCTGGCTGGATAAGTCTAAAATCTGTAGGGAAGGCAGTCAGAAAAGACAGGCTGGAGCACTGGACACGAGCTGAAGCTGTAGTCCACCGAGGGAATTTCTTCTTCTTCAAAGGATCCTAAGTTCTTCTCATTGCATTGCTCACATGATTGAATCAGGCCCACCCAGATTATCCAGGATGACCTCTCTTACTGAAAGTCAACTGGCTGTGGGTTTTAATCACATCTACAAAATGCCTTTTAAGGAACACCTAAATTAGTGTTTGCTTGACTAAATGGGGACTCTAGTTTGGCCATGTTGATATTTAAAACTAACCATCATGGACAGATAATTTTATTATTCTTATTTCCCAGATTCAAGAAATTGACTTTGAAAAAGTTAAATTAAAATGCTACAACTAACAAGTGATGGAACATGATTTGAACTCAAGTATATCTAACGAAGAACCCATATTGTAAAACCCAGATACTAAAGAGGAAAATTAGCATTGGGCCATCTACCTAGTAAAGAATGAAATACACACACATGTATTTACATATGATCACTAAAATAATATTTAGGATATTTGAATACATTTATTGATATGTGGGGATTGGCCAGCATGTTCATTAATTTTGTTAGGTTAATTTTGTTTTTGGAAGCTATAAAAAATGATCTGTCCATTATAAATTGCAGGAATATGAGAAATAATTTAATAATCATAATTTAATTAAACTGAAATAAAATGTCAAGTGTAAATTATAAAAGACAATGGGATCACTCATAGTAATTTCTATCATTTTAAATGGAAGAAAACAGAATATGATTTCTACCATTATTAGAATTAGGTAGTAAGTGAACTACAAATGTTAATCGATAAAGTAGTACATTTAATTTATTGGATTTCTGCATATTTGATTAATGGATGAGTGGCAGAAATTTATAAAACAGGCACTCCAACACACTTAGCAACTAGATTAGACAGTAAGAGCTAAGGAAATATTTTTATTCTGTTATTACTGATTGAATTTGTGATATATTTTATTTTATGTTCAAAAATAGTACTCTTGATTTCATCTAGTTCTGAAATATGTGTGCACTTTGAAAAACAGGAGAGGCTAGGTGGAGGACATTGGCTCCCCCACAGAATTCTAGGCTAAGGAGTGAGAAAAAGAGCAAAAACAGAGGTGCAATCAACAAAATAGCTATAAAAAGTGGTGTTCTAGAGTTTCATGTTCTTCAAAGACACATTACTTTCACTTGCCTGTAAAGTTTATATCATTTGTGTGTCCCTTGTTTCAAAATTTCACTATTTTACTTTTGTCCAAATATCAGAAAAATCCTCAATTAGACCAAATATGTGCTCAAATAGCATCCCTGTTTTTGTTGCCTTATTTGTTAAATCAGCCTTTTATGATAAGCAAGACAATGCCCTTCCCTGCTGATGTTCACCGTCCTTACACTGTCTTTGCTTAGCCTGAGATGTTGCCCATGAACTGCAAGAAACTTCTATCTTTCCTAGTTCCCAAATTACCATACCATGTTTATTTCCTATCACTTTCCAATACAAATATCTTCTAGCCATACTGGGCTTTTCATTCTCATTACAATTATCATACACATTCCCAGCCACATACCTCTGCTCACACTGTTGGTCTTATGTGACTTTATTGATATCATTGGCTTAAAATATTGAATAGACTATGAAACAGTCCTGAAATCTACCATTAGAACTATCTCTCTCCCTCTCTCTCTTAAGAAAGATTCATTAACCTATATCATATTACTATATACTTGTACTATATTACCATATGTTATATACCTATCTACTATATTACCATATACTATCTATACTAATAAAAGGGTAGTATGCTAATTAGACCAGGAGACCTCCAGGATGTCCTTCTGGACAAAGCCATGGTGGTGGGACCGAGGCAGAGGTGGTTATGGGTGATCAGGCCAGGAGGGTAGGGCAGTTGGGGTTGATCAGGCTGGCAGGGGGGCCAGTTGGGCCAAGCAGGCTGGCAGGGGGGGCAGTTGGGGGCGAGAAGGCCAGTGTAGTGGGGCAGTTAGGGGTGAGTAGGCCGACAGGCAGAGTGGTTAGGGGTGATCAGGCAGCCAGGCAGGTGAGTGGTTAGGAGCCAGTGGTCCTGGATTGCAAGAGGGATGTCCAACTGCTGGGGATCGGGCCTAAACCAGCAGTTGGACATCCCCTCAGGGGTCCCAGATTGGAGAGGGTACAGGTTAGGCTGAGGGACAGCCCCCCTCATGCATGAAATTTGTGCACTGGGCCACTAGTATGTGTATAGGAATATATACTTAGCTAGTTCCTATCACATAAATAAAAGTTGGTGGGATGAGATGTATTATATGAATATAATGGAATGGCATGCCTTATTCAAAAGAAATGGATTGATAATAGAAATGTAGCATGATTAGTGTAATCATCACCCTTTTTGGAGTACATAACATATGCATACTAGAAACATTGGTTGTCTTTATTATGTATATTCTCTCTTTCTATTTAGCTTGTTAAATATTTCACTATACTTCCTGAAACCGAGCTAAAGATTCCAAGGGGAATTTGTAAGAATATTATAATATTACTAGTGACCCAGTGCATGGATTTGGGCACATTGAAAGGAAATTAATTAGAAGGTGGCCGGCAGGGTGGGACTGGGTGAGATGGGCCAGTTACGCCCTGGAGTCAACCTCCCACTGTCCCTCCCTGGCATCTGTGGAGTGAGCAGGGTCAGGTTGAGTCCTTCGGCCTGGCCTGTGGGGATCTGGCCGAAACCAGCTTTCCAACATCCTCCAAGGGGTCCTGGAATGTGAGAGGGCACTCTGCAAAGTTGCTGTCATACAGGGTGTTGAACGCAAATGCAAGTGTGCAGTAAACCAGATTCCGGCCAACAGTGCCCCAGCAACAACATAACCCATGGCCAAAGGTGGAATCGTGCGGCCCCATGAGGAATTGGGCTCCCTCCTCTCTGGTTTCAGGGTGTGTGCGTCACCCGAGAACCACCGCTGCCAAGTCACTGCAGCTCAGCAGCTCCTGCATTGAGTGTCTGCCCCCTGGTGGTCAGTGTGCATCATAGCTACTGGTCAGACAGTGGGTCACTTTGCATATTAGCCTTTTATATATATAAATTCTAGAGCAAAATATATTCTGAAAAATATTAGGAGCAATGTAAAACATTAATTTACTAATGAACATTACTCTCAAGAAATAAAGAGGTCAATGCTCTCTAAAGATTCTGTAATTTGTTAAAACTTTTTAGATAAAGGGTGCTGTTGTTGAGGTTGTTTTGTTCTTTGTTTGGGAAAAACTTAAAGACTGTTAAGATGGTTAAACCAGTAAATTCACAGACAATCACATATATACTGAGTAGCCGGATTATTATGATCTCTGAACGCATAATAATCTGGTCACTCAGTGTAGTAAGCATAGGCTATTAATATTAAATAATCACATAGCACTTAGAGCTTACCATTTGTTATTGATTCTCTCTCCATGTTCAGGTGTTTAGCACTGTATATTCAAAAGAATAAATGACTCCACACTTCATGGATCAGGAAGATAACCACAATTTAATTGTCAGGATATAGATAAGCACTGTCTTATAAACTATAGCAAAATCAAACATTTATTATGTCTTTTAAAAACAGTCCCATGCTCTTTGAATGATTTTCATCTATTAGGAATTCCATATTGTTTATCTGACTTAATGACTCATAAAAATGTACCCTAAAAGTGAAAAAAAATTATATAATGAGATAAGTAATGGCATTCAACCACTAGTAATATGGTCTATTTGTGTTAATGGACTGTATCTCTAGATAAGTAATGGCACCCTCTTGTCTGAATTCTGTTTCAGCTACAAAACTTGCTATCCAATTTTAGCAGATAATGTCAGTTTTAAAATATATGTTTTATTACTTAACACAAAGCAATTGCTTGCACTGAAGTAAATTTATGTACAAAGAAGTGTAGAAGGTAAGAGGAAATGAGGAAATGTTGCTATTCCATCATCTAGGACCAACAACTGTATAAAAACAGACTTATATCAATATGTATATAGTTCAAGATCAGTAAAATACTTACCAAAATAATGCTATTTATAATTATATATAAAGTATTAGTATACACACATAAGATGTGTGTATATATGTAACAGAGTTTATTTTTTAAAATATTTTTTATTGATTTCAGAGAATAAGGGAGAGAGAGAGAGAGAGAGAGAGAGAGAGAGAGAGAAGAGAGAAACATCAATGATGAGAGAGAATCATCAATTGGCTGTTTCCTGCACACCCCACACTGGCAACTGAGCCCATAACCTGGGCATGTGCCCTGACCAGGAATCAAACTGTGACCTCCTGGTTCATTGGTCGATGCTTAATCACCGAGCCATGCCCGTTTTCAATTTAATTTTAAATTTTAATTATCTCCCTTTTCATGCATAAACTACTTACTTTCACTTTATAATTTTAGGCAGCCCCTTAAATCACTTGTACTTTTCATAAGAGGTGATAGTTATGGATTCATGTATTTATCTTTGAATTTTTTATTTGATAGACAATATGATTTTATTCATTGACGTGAGAGAAACTATGGGATTTTTAATAAGACATCATCATGCTCAAGATTTAGTATTTTTTTTGGAGAATTGATTCTAATTAAAATGTCCCATGAAATAAAAAAGCACATTAAGTGCAATTTGTTTTTACTAATCATTATGTGTGACAGTCATTTGACTGTGCAAATCAAATTTTACTTTCTAAAAAGCTCCTTCCATTAGTGCTAATGTGTTTATGTATTTTTAAAAGAAATCTAGTAATCATCGGGCAGTTGGTAAGAAAGAACGGATTAGAAGATTATTCATCTATATTTTCAAAGTGATGAGATAGAAATGCTATCTTTATAAACTTTTGCTGGTCTGTTTCTCACAAAGTATATTCTTAGTTGTTAAAATGCCAAAAACAGTGACTATGAACTGTTATTTGTCCAGGGAGTAGAGAGAGAGGAATTATCTTGGTTAAAATTATGAACAACAAATACATATCTATCAACAAGTGAACCTAAAAATCAAGTGAATTAAAAATCTGAGGAACAGAATAAACTGGTGAATATAATAGAATCAGGGGCATAGAAAGGGAGTGGACTGATAATTCTCAGGGGGAAAGAGCTATGAGGGGTGCGGGAAGAGACTGGACAAAAATCGTACACCTATGGATGAGGACAGTGGCGGGGGAGGTAAGGGCAGAGGATGGGATGGGAACCAGGTGGAGGGGAGCTATGGGGGGAAAAAGGAGAAACAATTGTAATAATCTGAACAATGAAGATTTATTAAATTTAAAAAAAGAATAACTCAATATAGGTTATGTTTTATTCATTCACTCATTCATTTATTCATTCAACAATTTTTTTTCATGTGCAAATTCTGTTCTAAGAATTGGAATAAAGTAGTAAACAAAACAGACAAAAATTCTCATCCTGGTGGAACATAAGCAGAAAATATGATGGATTACTGCCTTAAAGGTATATAAAAGTTGACAGTACTTTAGAAAATAGCATGTGTTCCTGCTTCTCAAATTTTACTGTGCATGTGAATCACCTGGGGATTTTGTTACAATGCAGATTGGTATAGTTGTTCTTGGGTGGGGGCCTGAGAATCTGCATTTTTAAGAAATTCTTGAGCGATGCCAGTGCTGATAGTTTGGGAACATGCCTTGAGTAGCAAAGATTGTACAGTAAATGTTGTGGGGGGAGCTTAAAAGTAGAGAATGAGAGGGAAACTGGCTGCTATTTTAAATATGATGATTAGGGTGAGCCTTATTGAAAGGGTGATAATTGAGCAAAAATATGAAGAAGGTGAGAGATTTTAGCCATGCACTAATCTAGGGTAATATAAATAGCCAGTGCAGACTCTGGCTTTAGGTGGGAGCATGTCTGATAAGGAAGCCAGTGTGGATGGAGTAGAATGAACAAGAAAGATAGTAGTAGTAGTAGTAGTAGTAGTAGTAGTAGTAGTAGTAGTAGATTGAATTTGAGCGGCAGTGGGTAGGGGCAGAACTCGCAGGGCCTTGTTGACCATCCTGAGTGCTTTGGCTATTACTCTGAGGTGGGGACCCACTCCAAGGTTCTGAGCAGGGGAATGACATGCTCTGACATATCTTGAAAAGATCGCTGTAGGTACTGTATAAACAATGGACTGTTGAAGGAAGGGGGTACAAGCAGTGAGACCACTTAGTTGGCAGCAAAAATGTGATGGCTCAGAATAAGGTTGCAGCAGAAGAGCTGATGAGAAGTGGTCATATTAAGAATACATTTTGAAAGTACAGCCAAGCAAACTTTTGGATGTCCTAGATATAAGCTGTGAGAGGAAGAATGGTGGCAAGAATGATTGAAAGATATTTAGCCTGAGCTTCTTGAAGGATATAGTTGCCGTCACATGAAATAGGAAAAGGCTAGGTTTCCAGGAGCACATCAGAAGTTGAGTCCATGTATGTGTTGAGTCTTGGTGTGTGGGGTTTAGATCTCTAAGTGGAGATGTGGAATAGACAATTGCGTATGAAATTCTGGAGTTCAGGGGCGAGGACACCAAGGAGGTCAAAGGCCCTTTCATAGCATCATACCTAATAATAGACAAATATGCCAATTGACCATACCTCCGACACATCCACAAGCCACACCCACCATCCAATCAGAGCGAGTATGCAAATTAACCCAAACCAAGATGGCTACAGCCACAGAGAGCAAGGTTTCCTAGGTAACAGAGGAAGCCAAGCTTTCCGCCTGCCCTTGCCAGGCCTAAGCCTCCACTCAAGCTACAAAGTTTCAATTACAGAAGGTAAATAAATTCAAACAAATGGCAGCAGATTGGAGCTTGAGAGAGCAGGCCAGGGTTGCCGCCGGCAACAGGGGAAGCAAAGCTTTCTGCACACCCTGGCCGAGCCCACCCGCTTAAGGCAACAAAGTTTCAATTATAACCCCAACACAAATGGCTGCCGGCCTCGGAGGGTGCCCCAGGCTTGGCTCTGCTCCAGGCTACAAAGTTTCAATTGTAGAAGGAAAATAAATTCCAGATACCAGGGCCTCCACTTGGGTTGCCAGGGGGCGTGGCCAGCCTGCAAACCACCACAGGCCCCTCGCTCAGGCCGCCCCACACCCAAAGGGAACCCCCACCTGATCCGGGATGCCCTTCAGGGCAAACCAGCTGGCCCCCACCCCTGTACCAGGCCTCTATCCTATCTAATAAAAGAGTACTATGCAGATTGATCATCACTGCAACACACAATATAGCTGCCCCCATGTGGTCAAAGATCCTGCCCCCATGTGGTCACAAGATGGCCACCACAAGATGGCCAGCAGGAGAGGGCAGTTGAGAGGCACCCAGCCTGCAAGGGAGAGCAGTGGAGAGGGACCAAGCCTGCAAGAGAGGGCAGTTGGAGGCGATCAACCCTGCAGGGGAGGGCAGTTAGGGGTGACCAGGCCGGCAGAGGAGGGAAGTTGGGGGCAAACAGGCTGGCAGCAGAGTGGTTAGGGGGTGATCAGACTGGCAGGCAGAAGCGGTTAGGGGCAATCAGGAAGGCAGGCAGGCAAGCAGTTGGGAGCCAGCAGTCCTGGATTGTGAGAGGGATGTCCGACTGCCTGTTTAGGCCCGATCCTTAAATGGGCAGTCGGACATCCCTCAAGGGGTCCAATATTGGAGAGGGTACAGGCTGGGCTGAGGGACAACCCCCCTCCGTGCACGAATTTCGTGCACCGGGCCTCTAGTTCTCATAATAATCTGCTACCATTTGTCTCTTAAAAATATAGTTTTCTTGATTTCAGAGTGAAAGGTAGAGGAAGAGAGAGATAGAAACATCAATGATGAGAGAGAATCATTGATTGGCTGCCTCCTGCATGCCCCACACTAGGGATCGGGCCCGCAACCCAGGCATGTGCCCTGACCGGAATTGAACTGTGACCTGGTTCATAGACTGACCCTCAACCACTGAACATGCCAGCTGGGCCTCTACCATTTATCTTTTATACTTGTTTTGTAGTTGGGGAAATATGATCAGAGAGTATAACTGACTGACTCAGCTGGCAAAGGGTGGAGGATAAACTCAAGGTAGCAACTGTCTGGCTCCAAAGGTCATGCTGCTCTTCAGCTTCAATAGTGAAAGAATCAAAACAGGTCACCGTTACTAGTTATGCATTTCCTCAGAGAAAGTCAAAATATTTTTAGTCAGGAAAATTGAGTTGGCAATTTATCTTTTTAGCTGCTGTGTTTGACCACTGTAGAAAGATTTATTTAAGTCAGTACTTGGCAGGTTTCCATAAGTTCTAGAGTGCCATGCTCATCTTGGTGTGACTCATTTTTCTCCTGAACCACTCACTTCTGTTACGGCTTATTAGAGGAGCGAAAAGCATATGGTCAATGATCTGGGGTGTGTAGTGAATAAATCTGTGGTTGCTCATTGTTGCAAGTGTATGGAAGTAGGAAAATAAGCATTTTGGCGTCCCCATCCTCTAGTGGGACAATTATGAAGAATGTTCTATGTCGTTTCTCAGAGGTTCCCAGCAGGATTGAGCCTCAGTTGCCCACAGCAATACCCTGTTCATTTATGCTGTTTATTGGCTTTCCTTGCATCCCTGCCTCACCTTACCCATTTTTCATTTCTTCTTCTTGGAATAGCCTCCCAAATAGACTGTCTACACCCAAGAGCATATATCTGGCTTAAGAGAGGTGTTGATGTAAAATGTGCTTAATTGGTGTATCCAGAATAGTTCTTTCTAGTTTCTACCACAATGCCTGGAAAATAGTCACACTACATATTTTCCAGACCAATTAAAGACTGCAGTTTTCCTTAATGGTCATTAAGTAAGGATAGTAGCTCCTGTTACTATTGTTATAGGCAAATATATTTTAATAGGATAAATATATATTCCCCTTTGTCAGCACTGTTACCAATCTTATTTCTTTTCCTACCTTTCCAGAATCAAGAATTCTTAAAAATTTGGTGTGTGAGGATCCAGTTTGTATGTGTATGTGTGTGTGTGTGTGGTGGGGAAGGGGTATTACATAATCACACAATCTACACTAATAAAAGAGAAAGATGAGAATTGACCGTACCTTTGCGACACCCACCAGCCAATCAGGAGTGAGTATGCAAATTAACCCAACAAAGATGGCAGGTTAATTTGCTTACACAGGTGCCTAGCGGCTGGGGGCGGGATGCTTGCATCATTGCCGTGGCGATGACACAGGCGTTCCACACCACCCCAGCCACTCCGGGCCTCTGGGCAGCATGGGAAGGCAGAAAAGCGGCTCTGGGCCGGAGCAAAGATAGAAAGGCGGCTCCGGGTTGGAGCAAAGGCAGAAAGGTGGCTCCAGCCTGAGCAAAGGCAGTGCTGGTAGCCAGGGGAAGGAAGGCCCATTCTTGCACGAATCTTCATGCATCGGTCTTCTAATGTTATAGATATGATTATATAACTTGTTTTATCACTCAAATTTATGATTTTGAGCTCTCTCTGTAATGTATATATACTGCTTTCTATTTGATTAATTTTTTTCCTTTTTTCCTCTATAAGATTTGAAACTATAAATTATATTTTTATTTTAGCAACTTTCTATAAATCCTAAAGAACCATATGACTTTATATTTAAGAGTGACTATAATAATGAGCTAATATTTTAACACTGTTAAAATCAATGTGCCTTTCTACTCTTCTGCCAAAAATGTGGGCCATAGTTTACTTTTCCTCCTAGCTATCCTTCTTCACTTCCATATCAGTGTTTTCTAGAATTTTAGTTTGAGATTTTCTTAAACAACATCAGTCTTTTTTCATTATATTTATCATAGCTGATTCTTATTGAAATTAATGAAGTTTTATTGCTTTCATTTGAATTTTGAATCTATTTCTTTCTTTGAATGCTTTTTTTTCTTGTTGGTGAAGTGTCTGCTTTAGTCACTAGACTGTGGTAGTTAATCCAGATCTTGACAAGTAGTAGGGTGTTGCCATGAAGAGCAAGATAGGATGGTCTCTGCAAGGCCATAGTGTCTGCATTTCCTTTATGTATGTTTAAATGTCTATAAATTACCCTCTGAAAACTGCTTTGTGTTGCTCTAATGGTTTGTAATGGAATCCAAGGTATGCTAAATATGTACATTAAAAATAAACTGATAGGAAAATCCACAAACAGCACATTTATAAGTGATCCAGGCCTCATTTCCTTTTACACTGTTGCTAACAGAAGGTGATTGTGGCCACCATGCCCAGAAGGAGGCTGTGACAACCAATGATGCTTGGGAAACTACTCTGGGGGATATTATGGAGGTGAAGACACCCTTGGAGGAGACCTAGAGCCAGAAGAGAGACAAAAGAGTGATAGAAGGAAGTCAAGGCACCATTATGACTCAGATGAGAAATCCGAAAAAGAGAAAATGGCATTGCAGATGACGTGGATGCTCCCAAGTCCAAAAAAGCTAAAATGAAAGAGAAGCTAAATGGAGACACTGAAGAAGGATAGAATAGATTTTCAAATGAATTTTCTAAGTCTCAAAAGTCAAGAAGAAAAGATTTGTCAAATGCAGATATTGATGAATATGAAAAAGGTGTAATCCTTAGATAGTTCTACTCATAAATCAAGTGATAATAAACTACAGGAGACCCTAACACATAAACAGAAAGAAGGAGCCTTCTCCAATTTTCCTATTTCTGAAGAGACTATAAAGCTTCTTAAAGGTGGAAGGGCACCATATCTCTTTCCTATTCAAGGTAAGGCCTGTGGTCCTGTATATGAAGGGAAAGATTTAGTTGCTCAAGCATGGACAAGAACAGGAAAGGCATTCCCTTTTGCCATTTTCTTGATGGAAAGACTCCAAATAAATCAAGCGACAATTTAAAAAGCTGCTCACCAAAGGTACTACAAGGCTCCTACAAGGGAACTGGCAAGTCAAGTAGCCAAAGACTTCAAAGAAATAGCTAGGAAACTTGGTGTAGCATGTTTTTATGGTGGAACATCATATCAAAGCCAAATTAATCATATTCGAAATGATTAATATTGACATCCTCGTTGGAGCCCCTGGTTGTAGCAAAGGCCATCTGCAGAATGGCCGATTAGATCTTTCTAAACTGCACCATGTTGTACTTGATGAAGTGGACAAATGTTAGATTTAGGTTTTGCTGAACAAGTTGAAGATATCATCCATGAATCCTACAAACTGATTCTGAAGACAATCGTCAAACTTTACTTTTTTCTGCAACTTGCCCACAATGGGTATACAAAGTTGCAAAAAATACATGAAATCCAGATATGAACAGGTTAACCTTGTTGGAAAAACAACTCAAAAGGCTGCAACTCCTGTGGAACATTTGGCCATCCAATGCTATTGGTCTCATAGGCCAGAAGTTATTAGAAATGTCCTTCAAGTCTACAGTGGGTCTGAAGGATGGTCTATTATTTTCTGTGAGACCAAAAAGAATGTAACTGAAATGGCCATGCATCCGCACTTAAAACAGAATGCCCATGGGGACACTGCACAGTCACAAAGTGAAATTACACTGAAGGGCTTCAGAGAAGATAGCTTTAAAGTTTTGGTGGCAACCAATTTTCGTTGCTACTTCATAACTGTAATTTTGCTACTGTTATGAATTGTAATGTAAATATCTGTGTTTTCCGATGGTCTTAGGCTCTACAGCAGCGGGTTGAGAACCGCTAGCAGGGTCGCCTAAGACCATCGGAAAATACAGATATTTACATTATGATTCATAACAGTAGCAAAGTTACAGTAATGAAGTAGCAATGAAAATAATTTTATGGTTTGGGGTCACCACAACATGAGGAACTGTATTAAAGGGTCGCAGCATTAGAAAGGTTGAGAACCACTGGTTTAGACATTCCTGAGGTTGACTTGGTGATCCAGAGTTCTCCACAGGATCTTGAGTCCTATATTCGTTGCTCTAGATGCATGAGTAGAGCTGGCTGGATGGATTTGCATATGCTTTTATGCTTTTATCAACCAAGAGAAAGAGGTCAACTAAGATGTGTGGAACAAAAAGCAGGAATTACTTTTAAATATGTAGGTGTTCCTTCTGCAATGGATTTAGTTAAATCTAAAAGCATGGATGCCATCAAGAGTCTGGCTTCCATTTCTTATGCTGCTATTGACTTTTTCCGACCATCAGCTCAGGGACTAATAGAAGGAAAAGGGGCGGTGGCTGCATTGGCTGCAACATTAGCCCTTATCTCCGGTGCAGCGAGTTTTGAATCACAATCTTTGATCACCTTTGAAAGTGGTTTGTGACCATTACTCTGGAAATCCCAGAAAAAAAAAAAATACACTATGTCAGCTGTGCCTGGGAAGAACTTAACAGAAAGCTGAGTAGTAAAGCTGAGTCCCAAATTACCGGAATGTGCCTCTTAAAAGGAAATATGGGTGTTTGCTTTGATGTTTTCACAACTGAGTCAGGCAGAGGGGCATGATTCAGACTGGATATTCTCACTGTCAGCCAAGTTACCTGAAATTGAGGACTATTAAGATGGAAACACATCTTCTAATTCCATACAGAGGAGTGGCTGGTCAAGTGGCTGGTCAGGCCAGTCAGGTCGGTCAGGTGGTTGATCTGGTGGCCAATCAGGTAGACAAACTCAATAGGGGAGTTGGTCAGGAAGTTGACAAGATGGTAGAAGACAAAGTGGGAATAGAAATTGATCAAGAGGTAGGGGCCACCAACGGAGTTTTGACTGAGAATTTGATAATCTACCAGCATGAGCTTGCCTATTTCTGCCTAATCACATACATTATTCACCCAAACTAGGTCATCATGGTGTCTGCTATTTGCAAAGAAGTTGGTCATATTTTTTAAGTATTTCACAAGAATGGATGGAAACAAATCGACTTATCCAATTATACCTTTGAATAAAAAAATCATTTTATTGTCTCTTTAAAAAAAAAGTGATCCAAAATAAAGTATCATCTAAGAAAATACATTTGATATGTTAAAATACACAAAATTTGTTTCAAAATATGTCCCGCATTTCTTTAGAGCTTCATCCAATGTCAGGATAAACAAATGCAATTAAATAGTTTTAAATTAAATATCAAAACATAATTTCTACATGTGTTTAGCTTCAGTGACTAAGTATTATGAGTAAAATTGTCTGTGTTTATAGACCGTTTATCTTCCTTACTCCTAGAGCCATTCTTAAGTGTCAGGATAAACCATCATTTATTTTTCCTCTCTTTAACACTGATGTGATCAGACCCCTAAATTAGTTCTCTAGTTATTAATTTTATATAATTTCACCATTACATGTGCTTCTTTACTATTACCTCAGTCCTCCTATTAGTATTCTTCCCAAAAGGTTATCAGAAAATTTAAGTGGCTAAAGACATATGTACAACACAAAGCCTATGAACAGCAGGTAAAACCGGGAGTCTTCACATTGCCAGAATCCCAGTCTCATGCCTTTCAGATGGCTTATGGTTGCAAAAAGGTAGACACCATTGCACTCAGCTCTGATCTTGCTGTTATGTGTGATGCTGTGGTCCTGGTTATTACCTTTTAGGGGTTTGTATGGTAGATATCACCTCTTGTAATTTCAGGACCCCAAAGAGTTCAACCCAATTAGTCAAATCCAAGCCATATTTGTGGTTCCCCATAATACTTTAAATTCTGCTATGTACTCCTAGCCTAATAATGGAAAAGAGGGGATCATGCACTTCTTTTCCTCTTCTCAAGGTATCATCATTTTGTATTCTATTTAGGTTCTTTTTATGTCTCTCTTTCCAATTACCTGCAAGTTTACTTTTTCTGTGGTGTTTCCTCATTTGTATGTGTCTTATTCCTTCTGCGAGAAAGAAATGGCCAGGCTGAGATTTTGCTAATACCACCATTGTCTAATTACAGCTGTTATGCATGTACAGCAGAAATGCATATCATGGCCCAGCCGGTGTGGCTCAATAGTTGAGCGTCAACCTCTGAACCTGGAGGTCACGGTTCCATTCCTGGTCAGGGCACATGCCCAGGTTGTGGGCTCCATCCCCAGTGTGAGGCATGCAGGAGGCAGCCAATCAATGATTCTCTCTCATCGTTGATTTTTCTATCTCTCTCCCTCTCCCTTCCTCTCTGAAATCAATAAAAATATATCAAAAAAAGAAATACATATCCTGTAAGAAGCCACTAAAGCATTTATCAGCCTTTGTGGATTTTAGACTAATTTGACCATTCATTTAAGCTTTAAAGTCCATGCCATGGGCAATTCAAAACCACCACCATGACAAATTAATGCTCTGTCATAGGCATAGCTGTTGTCTCTATATCCGGAGACCCTCAGGGCACTGTTAAAACATGGCAATGTTAAATGTTAATTTTTATTGCCCTATGGAGTTAATCACACATATCTATGATGAGTCCATTTTCAATTAAACAATTCTCTGTTCACTATTTATAATTCCCTCAAAGGAAGCAATCATACTGACAGGGATTCAGAGCCTGTGGAATTTCATACTAACAATTTATATGAGAGCATGTACTTATATTCCTGGATTTCTGGTGTTTATTGTTGTAGATATGTAAATTCTGTTTTAAATTCCCTTAGGATTCCCATCACCCACATGAACAATGAAGTTTTAACTTTTCATCTGCACACACACACACACACACACACACACACACACACACACATTTAGCACTTGTCAAAATTTTAGCTTACGCTGTAGGTCCTTATATTGACAAAATGCTAGAATTTGATCACTGTAGTTCAGAAAAAAAATAATGTAATTTTTAAAATATTTTTTTTATTGATTCCAGAGAGGAAGAGAGAGGGAGAGAGAGATAGAAAGATCAATGATGAGAGAGAATCATTGATTGGCTGTCTACTGCATGCCCCCTACTGGAGATTGGGCCCTCAACCCAGGAATGTGCCCTTGACCGGAATCGAACCTGGAACTCTTCAGTCCGCAGGCCAATACTCTATCCACTGAGCCAAACCAGCCAGGGCTAATTTTTCAATATTGGAAGTTATCTTTAGCTAGTCATTAAGAATACCTAATTAATGCTAAAGCTTGTAAAAAAAAACAACACAAAAAAACAGCCCCTTCTTGCTCCTGCCAGATGGCTCAGTTGGTTGGAGTGTCTTCCCATACACCAAAAGGTTTACAGTTTCATCCTTGGTCAGGGCAGGTACTGGACGTAACCAAACAATGTTTCTCTCTCACATTGATGATTTCTCTCTCTCTCTTCTCTCTCTCTCTCTCTCTCTCTCTCTCCCCCAAATCAATAAACATATTCTGGAATGAAGATTTTCTTTAAAAATATTTTTTTTAAAAAGCCCCATTCTTATGCTTATACCACTATTATGACTTTGACGTTTCTAAACTGATCTTATAATATACATTCCAATGACTCTTTCACATGTTACATTTTATTATATTTTTAAAAATATATTTGTATTGATTTCAGAGAGGAAGTGAAAGGGAGAGAGAGAAAAATCAATGATGAGAGAGAATCATTGATCAGCTGCCTCCTGCACGCCCCGTATTGGGGATTGAGCCCGCAACCTGGGCATGTTCCCTGACCAGGAATGGAACTGAGACCTCCTGGTTCATAGGTCAATGCTTAACCATTGAGCCATGCAGGGCGGGCTTACATGTTACATTTTAATTCCACGTTTATCTTAATGGAATTTATGACTTCATAATATTTTGTTGTAGCATCATAATTTAAGCTCTAAGGCCACTAAAATGCACTTTTTGAAAAACAATAAACAATATTCCATAGTCTTCTGCAGCACAAGTTCACGTAGTTGTTTTTTTTTTTTTTTAAAGGGACAGGTTTTCAGTAGTTCAACATGTTTTACTATTGAATTTGAAATCTTAATGTGAAATTTGATGAAGAAAGTATCTTTCAATATTTCTTTAGTTTCCCAGAATACCATCCAATTTCCCAAGTACTGCATTTTATCTGAATTAATGAATGAGAATATGTAAACACCCTTGAGACAAAAGCATTTAAATTTTCAAAATTGGACAAGTCATTTCAGACTGAATTTAAACATGAAAGTTTCAGATAGTAAAATTGTAAATAAAACTAAATTTATTATCTATAACGATAAAAGGGTAATATGCTAATTAGACCATACCTCCTTCCAGACAGCCTTCTGGACGACCTTGCAGATAAAGCCATTGCTGCGAGGGGCAAGGCAAGCTGCAGCGGCTGCAAGGGCCAAGCCCCTTGCACTAATTTCATGTATCAGGCCTCTAGTTATTAATGATATTACATTATCTATAAATAGACCACATTTCATGTGTCTTTTATTTTTTTATTTAAATTATTTATTGTTTAAAGTATTACATGTGTCTCCTTTTCCCCCATTGACCTCTCCTTGGCCATTCCCACCCCCCAGCACATGCTCTCACGCCCCTACTGTCTGTGTCCATAGATTATACAAGTCCTTTGGTAAGGGTTGATCTCTTATCTCCCTGCCCCCTCCCCTGCCTTCCTTCTGAGTTTGCATGGTCTGTTCAATGCTTCTCTGTCTCTGGATCTATTTTTCTTCATCAGTTTATGTTGTTCATTATATTCCACAAATGAGTGAGATCATGTGATATTTATCTTTCTCAGACTGACTTATTTCACTTAGTATAATGCTCTCCAGGTCCTTCCATGCAGTTGCAAATGGTAAAAGTTCCTTCCTTTTTACAGCAGCATACTATTCCATTGTGTAGATGTACCATAGTTTTTTAATCCACTCATCTGATGATGAGCACTTAGGCTGTTTCCAAATCTTAGCTATTGTAAATTGTGCTGCTATGAACATAGGGATGTATATATCCTTTCTGATTGGTGTTTCCTCTCTAGCACTTGTCGTTTGTTGATTTGTTGATGATAGCCATTCTGACAGGTGTGAGATGGTACCTCATTGTCGTTTTGATTTTCATATCTTGGATGATTAGTGACTTTGAGCATGTTTTCATATGTATCTTGGCCTTCTGTATGTCCTTTTTAAAAAAGTATCTATTTAGGTCCTTTGCCCATTTTTTTATTGGATTGTTTATCTTCCTTTTGTTAAGTTGTGTGAGTTCCCTGTAAACTTTGGTGATTAAACCCTTAGAGGAAATAACATTGGCAAATATGTTCTCCCATGCAGTGGGCTTTCTTGTTGTTTTGTTGATGGTTTATTTTGCTGTGCAGAAGCTTTTAATTTTGATGTAGTACCATTTGTTTATTTTCTCCTTGGTTTCCATTGCCCTAGGAACTGTATCAGTAAAGATATTGCTACGACATATGTCTGCTATTTTGCTGCCTATGGATTCTTCTAAGATTTTTATAGTTTCCCATCTTACACTTAAGTCCTTTATCCATTTTGAATTTATTTTGTGTATGGTGTAAGTTGGTGGTCTAGTTTCATTTTTTAAATGTATTTATCCAATTTTCCCGACACCATTTACTGAAGAGACTGTCTTGATTTTGTTGTATTCTCTTGCCTCCTTTGTCTAATATTAATTGACATAATGGCTTGGGTATATTTCTGTTCTGTTTCATTGGTCTATATGTCTGTTCTTGTGCCAGTACCAGGCAGTTTTGAGAGCAGTGACATTATAATATAGCTTGATGTTTGATATTATGATCCCTCCCATTTTGTTCTTCTTTCTCAGGATTGCTGCGGCTATTTGGGGTCTTTTTTTTCCATATGAGTTTTTGGAGAGTTTGTTCTAGGTCTGTGAAATATGCAATTGGTATTTTAATTGGGATTGCATTGAATGTATAGATTGCTTTGGGTAGTATGGACATTTTAATGATGTTGATTCTACCAATCCATGAACATGGTATATTCTCCCATTTGTTTATGTCTTCCTCTATCTCTTTTTTAAATGTCCTGTAGTTTTCTGAGTATAGGTCTTTTACCTCCTTAGTTAAGTATTTAAAAAAAAACACATTGAGCCTTAGCTGGTTTGGCTCAATGGATAGAGTGTCAGTGTGTGGACTGAAGGGTCCTGAGTTCAATTCCACTCAAGGGCACATGGCCAGGTTACAGGCTCAATCCCCTCTAGTGGGTGTGCAGGAGGCAGCCAATCAATGATTCTCTCTCATCATTGATGTTTCTTTCTCTCTCTCCCTCTTCCTTCCTCTCTGAAGTCAATAAAAATATATTTAAAAATAATAATAATAAACACATCGAATATACTTTTCACTGATAATTCTTACTTTTCCATTGATTTTTTTAAATGAGTGGAAGAGAGAGGAAAATACACAGAGAAACATCAATTTGAGAGAAACACATCGATTGGTTGCCTTCTGCAAGCACCCCAACCAGGGCCTGGGCCCAGGCCGGGGAGGAGCCTGCAACTGAGGTACTTGCCCTTGACCAGAATCAAACCTGGTACCCTTTGGTCTGCAGGCTGATGCTCTCTCCATTGAGCCAAGCCAGCCAAAGTGATAATACTTTTAAGGTGACATTGTCTCCTTTATGCTGGGTAAAAAGTGAAACTTGAAAAAGATTAAAGTGCAACAGAGTAAATCATATTTGAATCTAAGTTTTAGGTGACCTGACAATACTTTATCTTTAGATTGGGCCCACAATATATTTTTCTCAGCCATTCATTAAGATATATGCATTTCTAACATTATAGTTGATTTTTTATGATAGTTTAATTTACTGTCTCTTCTAGTTCTTCAACTGTACATATTATATAGAATAGTTATTCTTTGTGATTGATATTGCTAGTGGCTGAACATCAAATCATGAACCAGGAGGTCACAGTTCAATTCCCAGTAAGGGTACATACCCAGGTTGCAGACTCAATCCCCAGTAGGGGATGAGCAGGAGGCAACCAATCAACAATTCTCTCTCGTTATATATATATATATATATATATATATATATATATATATATATATATATATATATATCTTCCTCTGTCTGATATAAATGAAAACACAATCTTTTCAGAAAAGAACAGTTATTCTTTATTTCTTTGGTAAATTTAATGAAATCTGCCCATGGGATAAAAATGCTTCCTAACTCTTCTCCATTTCTTTTAGTATTTGTTTATATGCTGTTTCATCCAAGCACCTTGTCTTTTCTTTCTGCCTCTTACATAGTTGAAAACAAAGATAAGTATATGTTTAAAAGAATGATCTTTCTTTCTTTCTCATGTTATTTAGCTACCTTGACTATAACACTATATAATGTATTGTGATGATGATATTGCCATTAAAATGTTATTTTATGTTTCTAAATATGTATTGCACGACAATGCTTTAAATATATTTTTATTTAATTAAGTTTAATTTTCACATACTTTGAGTATCTGTTTTTATGAATATTCTTAAAACATTCCAATGTTACATTTAAGTAAGCTACTCCAGCCATGCAATAGATAAGAACTCATTATTTTATAAAAATTCTTTATTACATAGAAATATATTTGTGTGTATATACATGTTAAATTACTGTATATATATATATGTGTGTGTATGTGTGTGTGTGTATATATATATATATATCAGAGACATATTTATTAAAGTTCTAGAGAAATATATATTATGAATTATTATCTTTTATTTTAATTATATATAATATGTAATTACTCGTGTACATCTATGTCAGCTTATGTATTTCAATCACAAAACTTCCATACAATTGGTCTCCAAACTTCTCTTCTTTCTGGTCATAGTAAATTTTATGTTTTTGACAATAGCTTTTGTTAATTGTCACTAGAAACACTTCTCTAGGGCTAGTTTGCAATTAACTGTCATTTTTGTACAGGGTATAAAAGAAAAAGAAAAAGAAGAGTACCTGAGCAAGCAGAATTTCACACTCTATTGACTGTTGTACTGTCGTCAAACTTCAAAAATATATATTGATATTTTATCAGATTTAAGTTCATCAGAAGCTTGACTTTAATCTTTGATTCATTACACTAGAGTACTGTGAAGAAGCAATTCAATACTGAATGGCGATATATTCATGTAGCTATTAAAGTGGCCATTAAAAGCAGTCTGACCTTTTTCAATTTGTGTATTTTCTATGATGACTATCATTGCCATTGTAGCTATCTTTGTGTACATTTATATAAACCCAAAAACATAAAGCTCTAAGAGGAATAATATTACCAATGTTTCCCCTTAGTTACTATTGTAAATTGACAAATAGCATTAGTACTTTTATAATTTTATAATAAATAGACCAAGTAGAATATATGCAATCAAATCAGTAAGGTGATCTCAAATAAGCCACATCTCTCCTTTTTTAAAAAAAAAAATTATCCAGCCACGCCAAAACTACACTCTTTTATTCCAGTGACTCATTGGCCCAAATTCACTGCAAATTACCCCTTAGAATTGCTTTTACAGGCCAGTTTATGAGCCAGAAAATAAAGAGTCATTTATTTATAGTTAGAATCTCATTTGGGGCCAAAAGTGATATTGCCAAATATACCACTTAATCTCTTACTGAATCGGATCCTCAAAGATTTTTATTTTCTAATATACTTTTCTTGATTTCAGAGAGGAAAGGGGCGGGAGAGCAAGATAGAAACATCAATGATGAGAGAGAATCATTGATCGGCTGCTTCCTGCACATCCCCTACTGGGGATTGAGCCCGTAACCCAGGCATGTGCCCTTGACCAGAATCGAATCCGGGACCCTTCAGTCCACAGGCCAATGCTCTATTCACTGAGCCAAACCAGCTAGGGCCAAGTCCATAACCTTTAAAACATATTGCAAGGACATGATAGCTATCTTGAGCAGATGCAATAAGCTTTTTGTCTTGTAGGATTCAGGAAGCACTGCATTCCCAATCCCCAAGCCCCAGGAGGCTTCTCAACTACCCATTTGGCACATCAGATGTCACCCTCTGCTGTGAATGTATGAGTGACATGAAGTATTAAGGTAGAAGGGAAAACTGCATTGGGATGCTTGGGACTGGGGGAGAGATGTGGGCAAGGGGGATAGAATGAAATTATTGAAATAAGGTCTGTTTAGATAGTTGGCTGGTGGCTTGTTTCACAGCTAGTTTAGATAGCAAGCCCAGACACTCAGCTGAGCTGGCCATTTATCATTGGCAGGGATGAATAGGCCACACCTTCATGTGCTAGATGTGGTAGCTCAACATCATCTTCAGCAGACATCTATGGAAGTCTGCAGTCTAAGCAGGAAAGGGAGTTCAGTGTGTCACTGTATGATACGTGGAAATGCTGAATGTAAAGAAATCTAATGAATGAGAGAAATACTAAATGAATCTCCAGACTGAGGTGAAAGAAAAGAATGATAAAAGTGGGACCAGTGACAAGGAATTATTAAAATTAAAATTGAATTGTTTGCCTCAATATTTATAATTAAGATGTCATTGAACTCCCCATCAGCATATCTTCATATCATTCAGAATTTAAAATATATTACATCGAAAAATAATACAAAATAAATTATAATTGAGTAGACACTGACCCCAAATTATAAAATTATTTCACTATGACCAAGTGGGATTATAAGAATTATTCAATATTGGAGAATCTATTAATATAATTTCCCATATTAATAGGTCTAAGAAAAAGATATACACTAATTCTATAGATGACAAAGTTGGGAACAGACATGTTAATGGTGTTGAGATGTCTTATAAAAGAAAAAGAGATGTCTTTTTTGTCAAGCCTACTTTTTAGTGTCTTTTAATAGGCTTTTATAGTTTCTTTCTCATAGGCTTTACTTATTTCCTGTTAAGTTTATTCATATTTTATATTTTTGTTGAGTTTTAATAATATTTTCAATTCATTCTAACAAATGTCCAACTCTTCTTATTGGTTATTATTTTTGCATATTATGGCTAAAATATTTTCTTATCAGTTTTATACATGGACAACTTGTTGAATTATTCTATCAATTGAGATAGATCTACCACTTATTCTCTAAGGTTTTCCAGGTATACTATAATGTCATCTGCAAATAGAGGGACTTTTGCTTCTGTTCTAAATCCTATGCCTGATTTATCTTGTCTGATTTCATTCCTAAAGGTGAGATTCTAAAGATAAAATATAAATAAACTTAACAGAAAGTAAGTAAAGCCTATGAGAAAGAAACTATAAAGGCCTATTAAAAGACACTAAAAAGTAAACTTGACAAAAAAAATCTCTTTTTCTTTTATAAGACATTTCAACACCATTAACTAAATTAATTTATAAATTTGATTCCCCAAAAATATCAACTTACTTTTTTATATGGAGCTAGACAAATAGACACTAAAAAAAATACACAAAATATCTGGAAAAACACTAAAAACAAAATTTACAAGGGTGACTAGATATTAAAACATGTTACAGCACTTCAATAATTAACAGATCATTAATGTCATATGAATGGACAGACCAATGGAATAAAATAAAAAGTCCAGAAATAGAACCAAGTACATATGGAATCCTACCTTATAATAGAGAAACATGCAAATTGACCGCACCTCCGCTATGCCCATGATTGGGCCTGCGAGAGGCTGGGGGCAGGACTCCGGGTGGCCTATCCGGCCGTTGAGAAGACCAAGATGGCGGCGCCCAATCCTCTTAGTTCCGGGGGTCCCGGGCGGCGATTGCCACCCAGGGGGGGCGTGGCCAGGCCGAGCCAGGCACTCCCGGGGGTCCCGGGCGGCGATCGCCACCGGGGGAGTGGGTCCGGGCCGAGCCGGGTGCTCCCAGGGGTCCCGGGCGGCGATCGCCACCCTGGGGGGGGGCGTGGCAGGACTCGCCCAGCCCCTCCCAGGGTCCCTGGGAACATTGCTGGCATGTGGTTGCTGAGACCCAGACCAGGCCTCTGGCCACAGATTCATAGCTTTGCGGAGACCTAGGGCAGGGATCTGCCTCATCTGCAGAGAGACAGAGGTTCTGCAGTGCCCCCAAGATGTGGGTGGGCCCAGCCAGGGATCAAGGGGCATGGAAGGACTCCTGGCAGAGGGGCAAGGACCCTCACCCCTGAGGTGGGGGTTGAGGGTTGGAGCCACCTCAGTGAAGGGGTGCTGCACTGCAGGGTACTGGACTGACTGACATGATTCAGAGAAGCTCCCAGTGCTAATGGGCCTCGCTCAGGCGGCCTTCACACTTCAGAGGCAGTGACTACTGCTCCTGCCTTCACCCAAAAGCAAGCTCCCTACACCCTGCCCCATAGCAGAGCATGCCTAGGCAGTGAGTGGGAAGCCTTCCACCTGCTTCGGAGAAGGGGGGGCAGTAAAGAATGGGGGGAGAGGAAAGAATGTGGAGCATCCGCAATGAAGAGGTGCTTGAGAAAGAGGCTCGGAAGCCTGACTGGAAGGTTTGTTCTGTTTGCTGGGCCACTGCCCCTTAGGAAGCGCAAAGAGCATGGCTCTGAGGGCTTCCTGTGTGCTCTGAGGGCTTCCTGAGTCAAGTTCCACAGCCAACTGGAATTGGCCTCAGTTTCCTGGTCTGTAAAATGGATGAAGCCTGTCCCAGTGCCTTCACTGAGCTTTGATGGCCAATTGAGATACTATATAAAGAAAATGAGGGAATAAGTGAGAAAGAAAAGGAAGGACAAAAAACACAAAAGAAAGATTGAAAGGAACCTGTAAACCCATTGTCACTTAAATAGGGAATATAGTCAGTAGTGTTGTAATGATGGTATGATGCCAGGTGGGTACTAGAAATATCGGGGAACACTTTGTAAAGTATATGATTGTCTAACCACTATTCTGTAACTAATATAAAACCTGAAACCAATACAAAATAATGTTGAATGTAAAGAAATGAAAATTGGAGTGAAATTTTTATAAATTTCAAAGTTTAAATAAAAGCTGTAAAGGAAGGAAGGGGAGAATAAAAGTGTTTTTCATTTTGCCACTTCATTAAAAAGACAGTTGTCTTTATGTGGTGCTTTTATACTTTTCTAAGTCATTATCTCATTTTAATTTCTGGGCAACTTAAAGACAAGATAAGTATTCACTCCACTATTCAAAGAAAGGAAATCTTGGTGTCTGGTCCTAATGATTCAATCATCAAGCCCTTATTGTAAAGCAGGGTTAGTAAAATTTTCTGTGCAGGGTCATATCTATACTAATAAAAGCCTTGGGGGTGATCAGGCCAGCAGGGGAGGGTATTTGGGGGCAATCAGGCCCGCAGAGAAGCAGTTAGGGGTCAATCAGGCCAGCAAGGAAGCAGTTAGGGGGCAATCAGGCAGGTAGGTGAGCGGTTAGGAGCAAGCAGTCCCGGATTGTGAGAAGGATGTCCAACTGAAGGATGTCCACCTGCAGTTGGACATCCCCATGGGGGTCCCATATTAGAGAGGGTGCAAGCTGGGCTGAGGGACACCCTCTCCAGTGCACGAATTTCGTGCACCGGGCCTCTAGTTGAAAGTATAATAAAGGTGGCATCTGAAATCACGGAGGCACAGGTGAATTTAACAGTAGTTAGTGTTGGTAAAAAGAGGAAATTAGATCTCTTTCTCAATCCATGCATAAGAATAAACCCTAAATGAATCAGAAAACTAAATATACAAAACAAACCTCTACAAATATTAGAAGAAAATATTGGTGAATTCCTTTATAAACTGGGAAAAGGCTTTCTAACTGAAAATCCAGATGCCAGAATAAAAAATTAAAAGACAAATGAAAACTTGGGGATAATTTGTGACATATATCATAGCTAGAGATTTAACAATCCTAATATATAAAAAAAAATTAAATATTGAGTGGGAAACAATTGTTCTGTAGAAGTGGGCAAAAATGTAGACAATTTACAAAACTATAAAGATTATCCTTAATGCAAAGAGATGATTGCTGACTAAGAAAAAGAGAATTGCAAGTTAAAACTACATCAAGGTGTTGTTCTCACCCATCAAATTGGCAAAAATTCAAAAGTTTTAAAATATACTCTATTGAGGAAGCTATGGAGAAACAGGCATGCTTATACATTGTTGTTGGAATTGCAAAATTGTCCACAACACATGGAGGAAAAGTTGGCAATATATAATGAAATTACATTTCCAATCACACTTTAACCTAGTAATCTCACTTTTAGGAATTAGCCATAAGATATACCTTATACAATACAAACACATATGCTTGAAGTTCTTCATTGCAGCATTATTTGTAACTACAAAAATATTGGAATCTGCCTAAATAGTCAAACATAGAATATTAGTTGAATCAACTATAGTGCTTGTACACAATAAAGTACTAAGCAACTATAAATAATGAAAATATATTGGTACACTAATAGTTGAATAATTTCTTTTTAAAGTACATTTTTATTGATTTCAGAGAGAAAGGGAGAAGCAGAGAGAGATAGAAACATCAATAATGAGAGAGAACCATCTATCAGATGCCTCCTGCATGCCCCCACTGCGGATTGAGCCAGCATGTGCCCTGACTGGGAATCGAACTGTGACTTCCTGATTCATAGGTTGATGCTCAAACACTGAGCCACACTGGCTGGGCTAGTTGAATAATTTTTAAGTGAAAGAAAGTCTCTCTATGCAACCTTTGTGTAAAAAAGTAATGGAAATAAGAAGTGAACAACGCCTTTTTCAAGTGTTCAAAATCAACACATTAGTTTTCTATTGCTGTGTAATAAATTAATACAAATTTAGCAACTTAAAACAACACTCATTTATTATCTTAGTTTCTGTAGGTCAGAAATTTTGTCTCAGCATAACTAGGTTCTCTATCAGGTCCTGGCCATGTGATCCCATTCAGAAAACTTCTCACACTTGTAAATTATGATGTGAAAAAGAGTCTAGCCCCTTCAAGGTTTTCACCTCATTAGGGTAGGTCCACTCAGATACTCTCCCACTGATAATCTCAAAGATAATTGATTTGGGACTTTATTTACATCTGTAAAATCCCTTCACCTTTGTCATGTAACATAACCTAATCACAGAAGTGATATCCATTGTTTTACCCCCACTCATAGGGAGGTAATTGTAACAGGTCTATATACTAGGGGTGAAGATCTTGGGAGTTCTCTTAGAATTGGTTTCCACAATTAACATCATCAAAAAGAGGAAAACATATATCTTGTACCTCCAGACGCAATATCCTTAAAAGGTTATATATATATATAAAAAAGCCTAAGCAACCAGATGGCCAAAGGACTGGTTGGTCGCTATGATGCACATTGACCATTAGGGGGCAGACACTCAATGCAGGAGCTGCCCCCTGGTGGTCAGTGCGCTCCCACAGCGGGAGCGCCACTCAGCTGACCAATGGGTGCCAGACACAGAGCTCACAGCTGGCCGCTGCAGCCTGGAGACCACAGCAGAGCGGCAGCAAGCTTACCAAGTGGTAGTGGCGGCAGGTGCAGCGGGGCTGGGATGAGCAGGAGTGGCAGGCAGGAGTGGCAGGCAGCGTTGGACTGCTGGTTTCAGCCTGATCCCCGCAGACTACACAGAGGGACCCCACAGGTGCATGAATCTGTGCATGGGACCTCTAGTAAGGATATAACACGACTTAACTTAATGTTCCCATTAAAACCCCATAACCTAAGTTTTATTATAAGAAAACATCAGACAAGGCCAAATTAGGGTGCATTTTATATAATTGGTCTATAGTTTTAAAAAATGGTTATGAAAAATGAGACATTATTCCAAATTAAGAGATATTAAAAAGATTTGACAACTAAATGCAGTGTGTAGTTCTAGATTAGATTCTGCAATGGAAAAAAATCCTATCTAATAAAGAGCAGATATGCTAATTGACTGTCACACCCTCACAAATGGCGGCACCCACAGCCTATAAAGAGTGAATATGCTAATTGACTGTCATGCCCTCACAATATGGCAGCATCCACAGCCTCAGGATGGTGGTGCCCAGTCCCCTCAGCTCTGCCTCATCCAGCTGGAGTCCCCCAGTCCCCTCAGCCCCACATGACCCAGTCCCCACAGCATCCAGCCTCATCCAGCCTCAGTCCCCCAGTCCCCTCAGCCTCGCCTCATCCAGCCGGAGATCCCCCAGTCCCCTCAGCCCCATAGGGGAAAGCAGTTGGGGGTGATCGAGCTGGCAGGGGAGGGCACTTGGAGATGATCATGTCGGCAGGGGAGCAGTTAGGCGTCAATCAGGCCGGCAGGGGGGCGGTTAGGGGGATATCAGTCTGACAGGCAGAGTGGTTAGGGGCAATCAGGCAGGCAGGCAGGCAAGTGGTTAGGAGCCAGCAGTCCCGGATTGTGAGATCAGGCCTAAACTTGCAGTCGGACATCCCCCGAGGAGTCCCAGATTGGAGAGGGTGCAGGCTGGGCTGAGGGACAACCCCCCATGCAAAAATTTCATGCACCAGGCCTCTAGACTATATATATAAAAGCCTAATATGCAAAGTATCCCCTCGGGAGTTCAACCAACTGTGAGTTTTTTCACTCGCTATGATGTGCACTGACCACCAGGGGTTGGCAAGGTACAAAGGAAGGCCCTGGCCAGCAGTTGGCAGCCAGGAAGGGAGGCCCTGACTGGCTGTCACTAGGGACTCTACCCGTGCACGAATTTCGTGCACTGGGCCTCTAGTATAATTATATAGAACATTATTTGAACAATTAACACATTTAAAATATGAACTGCAGATTAAAGTGTTGTATCAATATTAGATCCCCGGAATTTGATCACTGCATGGTGATTCTCAGGTAATACACACTGAAGTTTTAAGGAGTAAAGGAACGTAATATATACAACCTAACCTCAAATAGTTCAGAAAAAAATACTTAGGTGCATGTGTATGTGTGAATGGAGAAAGAGAAGGAAGAGAGAATGAGAAACCAAATGTGGCAAACTGTAAAAATTTGTTGAATCTTAGTGAAGGTAGTCTTTGAATTATTCTTGTAACTTCTGTAATTTTGAAATTCTTTCAAAATTAAAAATTAATATAAAAACTAATAAATAAAAAAATGAACTACATTTAAACATCTTAGCACAGGGCCTGGATATACATAGTAAGTTCCCAAAAAATGACAGTTGATAACACTATCACCGATATTACCTAATTATTGCTTGACATTTTCATGCAGTAAATTGAACCTATTTATTACCATATTAGGTGTTTGATTGCATTCAGGCAGAGTGTACTATAGCATAGCAACTTTAGGAGAAAACTACACAAACTATTACTTAATATCACTCACTTAAACTCTAAAACAATGTTAATTGTCATATAAATGTGTAGACTAACTGGTGCTGAGAATTCCAGCAAATTTAGTGTTAATGCATTACTGGATTATGGAATGAGTTGAAAATATTATTTGGTTCCCCCAGAAGCTGACCCTAGATCCTGAAACAAAAATTCAAGAGCATTCAAGAGCAAGTAGTGTATTTGGGAAGAGTTACCAGGAAATATTAGGTGTGGAGATGAGACAGAACTGGAAAGGCATACAATAGAAGGTGCATTATCAACCAAGTTAGCACTAGGGGCCTGAAGCTTAATCCGAGTGGGGAACTTTGGGAGACTGTAATATATGCCTCAGTTACCCTGCCCAGGGACGGAGGGGAATGAGGAGGTTGAACACTGACTCCCATTGATTGAGGGCTTCTGGGGAATGTGAATTAATTCTAGGCACTGCCAGACTGCCCTTAAGCAACCACTCACAAGAGCTGCCATTTGGCAGACGGGACTGTATGCATGCAAATGATAAATGCCAAGGGGTTCCTGGCTAGTGAGTGCCTCACAGCATCTGCTGAATCAGCCTCCCTGGTAATTTCAGCCAGCAGAGTGGTTGCAGCGTAATCATGATGAGGTCTTCACCTTAACTCTATTTCTGGGGTCAAACAGATATGAAGTGAATTATTCTTTCTTCCATTTACTAGGTGAACAACGTGGATGAGTTATTCATTCAAAATTTTGGTTTCTTCATCTGTAAAACAGGGACAAAATAGTGTGGTCCCATATAATTGCCTTAGAATTAAAGAGATCATGCATTTAAAGACTTGGCTTTAGAAAATGCTCATTAAGGGTTAGTTTTAATTATTATGTTTTCATCCCTTATGGTTATTATTACTTTTCATTTTAATTAGGCTGTCAGAGATGATTGTTCTTATCTTGAACTATAAGATGCACCCTGATCTGCTATATTAATGTGTACCTTGGCTACAACAATCCGGAATTGTCTATAACCATTGAAGACTCAGGCTATAGGGACTCCTATTTGCCGTCTGTTCTTGAAAATGACTATCAGTTACTTAGGAGAGTGACATTGAAAAATACCAAGAAAAGTCAGAGAAATTTTAACCAAATGTTAAACTAAAACATGATAAAAAAAATTGTATGTATATATGCATAAACCATGAACACAGTTAAGAGGGTGGTGAAGGCCAAGAGTAGAGGAGGGATGGGCTGGAAGGGATCAAGGAGGGAAAAGAGGGACATATGTAATACTTTCAGCAAAAATATTTTTTAATATAATAAAACAACAAAGATTTTTAAAAATTAAAAGAAAAACTCAGGTTGTGAGTAGCACATAATGGGAAGAAAAATAAACATCATGAGGATTGCATTAGCCATGCACAGTATGCTGCAGAAATATTTATGGAATAGTCACAGTTTTACTGGTTGATTGCATGAACTACATTTAGATCAGCACAAGCAGAACACCATATATTCTTTCCTGAATTGCCCCTTCAAATCCACTGTCATGGCTTATCCTTCATCTATGAATGGAACCTTAGCCAATCCCATAGTTTGTCAGTCCCATAGTATATTAGTTTTCTAGTGCTGCCATAACAAAGTACCACAAACTAGGTGACTTATGAGAACAGAAATTTATTCTCTCATACTTCTGCTTATAGAAGTCCAAAATCTAGGCATTGGCAGGTCCATTCTATGTCTGCAGGGTATAGGGGGTGATCCTTTCTTGCCTATTCCTAACTTCTGGTGATTTCCAGCAATACTTAGCATGGCATTTTCTGCCTCCATCTTCATATAGCTCTCTCTATGTCTTTCACATGGCTATATATATATATATATATATATATATATATATATATATATGCAACCTTTACAACTGAATGAACTGAATGACCAGTCGACTGGTCGCTATGACATGCACAGACCACCAGGAGGCAGACGCTCAATGCAGTGGGAGTGCTGCTCAGCCAGAAGCTGGGCTCAGTGCAGCTGCAGTGGCGGGAGCCTCTCCTGCCTCCATGGCAGCACTACCAAGTGGCAGTGGTAGTGGTGGGGCAGAATGAGCTGCTTAGACACTGCTACATCCCCCGAGGGGTCCTGGATTGTGAGAGGGCTCAGGCCAGGCTGAGTGACCCCACCCATGCATGAATCTGTGCACTGGGCCTCTAGTCTCTCTATATAAAAGCCCAATGACCTTAATGGCGGAACAACTGAAAGACCAGAATGACTGGTTGCTATGACGTGCACTGACCACCAGGGGGCAGACACTCAATGCAGGAGCTGCCCCTGGTAGTCAGTGCACTCCCACAGCAGGAGCACCGCTCAGCCAGAAGAAGCCAGGTTCACGGCTGGTGAGCACAGCTGCAGTGGCGGGAGTCTCTTCCACCTCCACGGCAGCGCTAAGGAGCTTCGAGCCAAGCTGTAAGGAGCGAGCAGAGGGGCCATAAGCAGCAAGCAGGCAAGCGGTTAGGAGTGAGCAGGAAGGCAGTTAGGAGTGAGAGGTCCTGGATTGTGAGAAGGATGTCCGAGGGGTTCTGGATTACGAGAGGGGGGCAGGCCAGGCTGAGGGACCACCCCCCCCCCCGCACAAATTTCATGCATCGGACCTCTATTATTCTTTATTAAAAATATATTTTTATTGATTTCAGAGAGGAAGGGAGAGGGAGAGAGAGATATACACATCAATGGTGAGAGAGAATCATTGATCAGCTGCCTCCTGCATGGCCCCTACTGGGGATCAAGTGCTGGGTTTCCGAGGCTGCAAGGATTCAGGAATCTGGAGAAGGGCTGTGTGTAAATTGAATAAAGAGATTAGACATGAAATATAAATTTGGAGGGCATGGGGGAGTCAGGGGAGGCTCCACTTTCTAGTGAAGTAGGCTCTCCAAATGTCCGGACCCAAGGCTTTTTTTTTTTTAATATATTTTATTGATTTTTTACAGAGAGGAAGAGAGAGGGATAGAGAGTTAGAAACATCGATGAGAGAGAAACATCCATCAGCTGCCTCTTGCACACCCCCTACTGGGGATGTGCCCATAACCAAGGTACATGCCCTTGACCGGAATCGAACCTGGGACCCTTGAGTCCACTGGCCAATGCTCTATCCACTGAGCCAAACCGGTTTTGGCCGGACCCAAGACTTTTTATTTGCTAGGAAACACATTGGCCCTTTAGGAATGCAAACAGGTAAAGTTTGACAAACAGGAAAAGATTATGGGGTTAGGGGAAATGCCTACAGCTGTTCCAGCAGCAGGTAATAATTATGCAGATTTTCAGCCCTGCTGAAGCCCCAAAATCTATCAGCCTTCTAATAAACTTCTTGCATAATTATGACCTCCTGGAATTAGCCTCCAGCAATCCAGCCCACAACTCAGCATGTGCCCTTGACTGGAACAACCCCACAATAAATGCAGGAGTCAGTTTTAGTCTGTAGGGGGATGCTTTAACCACTGAGACAAAGCATCTAGGGCTCTAGTATTCTTAATAAAGGCATGCGTCATATCAGATTGGGGGCCCACCCCTCTTCAGTAATCTCATTTTAACTTAATTATATCTGCAACAATCCTATGTCCAACTAAGGTCACATTCTTAATTTCTGGTGGTTAGTACTTTAACATATATTTTTGTGGGACATAATTCAACCCATAACACATAGATAATGACAATATAGGTCCATCAATAATTCAACCCCAAATCTTCTCCAATGTAAACAACCTTCCTTCCTCGACTCAGGCCTGCCTTATACCTGAAAAGCTACAATGTGGTGAGCGTGACTCCACTTCACTGCCCCCCCCCCAACACACACACACACACACACACATTATTCTGCATCTCCTCTTTCCCACTGACAAGGGTACAACTGGGCAAAGATGCTGAGGTTGGAAGAAGAGAAGAGAGGAAAGGATGAAGAAAGTTCTTGTTTTGACTGGTAGGATTATTTTGGCTTTGATGTCCTCTAAGGCAGCAAATTCCAAATTCTGATTTGTCTTTTCATTCAGTTGTTTTTCTCACGTCTGAAACCCACTTATGCTCAAGGTATCTCTTACTTAAAGCTAGATTTATGTAGATAGTGCCTCCATCACTAACAACCAAATCTTCAATCCCTTGGTGTCTCATTCTTCTCTTCATTTGGGATCTCTGAATCCTCCTGGCGGGTATCTTAGGTAGAGACTCTCTTGAAATGGGCAGGCATCCTTCTCTAAGGTTGACAACAACCCCACAATAAATGCAGGAGTCCTTGTCTTACAAAGCTGGGTGTATTTCCACAGGCATTGATTAGTAAATCTCCACCCCAGACATTTGCTCCTGAATTTTCAAGAGTGAAATATTATTATTTTTTTAAATCCTCAGCTGAGGATATGCTTATTGATTTTAGAAAGAAAGGAAGGGAGGGAGGGAAGGAGACAGAGAGAATAGTGTGGTGAAGGTCTGGGAGGGGCTGGTGCAGGGTGGAGGAGGTCAATGGGGGAAAAAACAACAAAGGGAACATTCATAATACTTTCAAAGATAAACTTTTAAATAACATTAATAATAACAAATTTCATTGAAAAAAATAGCTAATGCATAAAAATTTACATAGGTTAAGAAAAATTGTTTTGCTTAGCTCTGCCCAGATCTTCTTAGATCCCTTTTGAAAATTAATGTATATCCTCTTCCCAATTACTGTGCATTCACACTCAACACTCATCAACTAGTTGTTTTTGAAGGATTGTCCTCAGGCTACTAAAGCCCATTCCCTTCTCCCCTCCCACATGAGAGAGCTCAAAGCCTATGAATTTCCCCGGGATTTTTGGAAATGTTCATACTAATAAAACCCTTTCTGGTTTGCCCTGAAAGTGTTTATTTTAATGAATCACTTTACACAAATCCTTGTCTCAGGGTCAGTTTCTACAGGATTCAAAACATATAAAGAATTTTGATGAAATATTTAAATAAAACTTGGTATGTGAGGAAGAATTATCATCTCAAGCTAAAACCAAGAATAATAGAAAGTTCTCTTAAGCCAGCAGGAATTATGATTAGAAAAAAATGGATTTTCATGATTTGAGAATGTTAGAATGAGCTATTTACACAGAAAGAGTTGTGTACTTGCTGTGAGGACTTTACTAGTAAATGTATATAAGCATTTTTCTGGGTTGGTTTCAATATAGGGCACTCCTTCTGGAACAAAATGATTAGCTTAGTGGCTTCCCAGAGCCTCTTTGGCTCTGACAATGGTATAAGAGCACAATATTTTCATTAACCTAAGCAGTAAAGCTTTTTTGATTATGCATTGTGCTAAGGGCTTTACAATGATGGTTAAATAGGTTTAGCCCCTGCCTTTTAGGAACTTAAGCAAGCAAACTTTCAAAGAGCAATAAAAGAATTCTACTGTTTATGGTGTACTACAAAAAACTATTAAAGTAAGAGAGAATGAAGATCACTTCAAGGAAAAATTAATGGATTGCAAATATTAGCATTTCAAAAAAGGAATATTTAGAACTGATACCAATTTGAATTTACAGATGAGATATGGACAAGAAAAATATATACATGGTGTGCCTACTCCAAATTGATCCATTTTTCATGGAATGTAGAAAGCTAAAGAACAAAAAAAAAAAACAATATAATGAAATGAAAAAATAGTTTTTATCATTACGTGATATTAGGGGAAATATTAGGAAGTAAATTTACCAGAAAGATGTGAAGCTATGCATATGTATGCAGTGATTTTTAATAAAAGTGTGGAGAAAGAAAAATGTTAGTGGTCAGGATATTAATAAAACCCTTTTGCAGGATAAATTCCATTTATATCTTTGGGGAAGCAAATAATAGTTCCCCAGAGAGGGCTGCACGCCAGAATCTAATGCCAGAAATTATTTCTTAAAGAATTTAAGAGACTTGACTTGGGGCGGTGAACATACAATACAGTACACAGATGATGTATTCAAGAATTGTACACCCAAAATCAATATAATTTTATTAACCAATTTTACCCCAATGCATTCAATAACATTTTTAAAAAGCTATTTTTCCTTTTGAAATTCTAAACATATTTTGACCTGAACAATTTTGAAATAAATTTTCTTCTGAGTTTCTTAGAATGATAAAGGAAATAGTAGTTAAGCATGAAAATGACTGAACTTTAATCACTTTAATTTTTTATTTTTCAGTAATACATTTATTTTTGGCCTTGTAAGAGAATTATACAATAAGCAAGTGATTTATTAACCTATTAAAATAGAAGATAGTTGAAAAATTATATTTCAATTGCTGAGAAACAAAGTTGATCTGAAGCTTTAAAATTTTTTTTCAACTACAGTTGACAGTCAGTATTATATTGGTTTCAGGTATTCAACATGGTGAGTAGACATTTATATACCTTACAACGTGATAACCCCAGTAAATCGAGCACCCATCTGATACCATACATAGTTATCCTATATAATAAAAGCCTAATTTGCTAAGTGTCTGGTCATCTGGTTGGCTGTTCAACCAATCAAAGCATAATATGCTAATGATATGCTAAGGCCACTCAAACACTCACTATGACGTGCACTGACCACCAGGATCAGAGTGTCGACTGGTCGACCAGTTGGTATGACATGCACTGACCACCTGCTGAGGTCTGGCTGATCAAGACTGAGACAGATGAGCTGGACATGCCCTGGAGCCCTCCCACAGTCCCTCCTAGGCTGGCCAACTTCCCGTGTCTCTCCCCAGCCCCAATCGTGCAGCAGTGGGGTCCTTCGGCCTGGCCTGCACCCTCGCAATCCAGGACCCCTCAGGGGATGTTGGAGAGCCAGTTTCGGCCCAATCCCACAGGCCAGGCTGAGGGACCCCATAGTGCATGAATTCATGCACCAGGCCTCTAGTTACAATATAATTGACTATGTTCTTATGCTATACTTTACTTCCTCATGACAATTTTTATAACTGGCAATTTGTACTTCTTAATCCCTTTCACCCATCAACTCAACCCCTCCCATATGGTGAGAATCAATTTGTTCTCTGTATCTATAAGTTTGCTTCTGTTCTATTTGCTTATTTTGTTTTTTAGATTCCTCTTATACTAGTAAGTGAAATCATATGGTACTTGTATTTCTCTGTCTGACTTATTTCACTTAGTATAATGTGTTCTGGGTTCATCCGTGTTGATGCAAATGACAAGATTACATTTTTATGGCCAAGTAATATTCCATTGTATATATGTACTACATATTCTTTATTCATTTGCCTATTGCTGGACACTCAGGTAGCTTCCATATATTGGCTATGGTAAATAATGCTGCAATGGACATAGGGACACATATCTTTCCAAATTAGAATTTTGGATTTCTTTAGGTGACTGCCCAAAAGCAGAATTGCTGGGTCATGTGGCAGTTCTAATTTTAATTTTTTGAGGGACCTCCATATTGTTATTAATAGTGGCTGCACCAATTTCCAATCCCAACAGTGCACCATGTATTAGGTGGTGAACGTACAATACAATATACAGAAGATGTCTTATAAAATTGTACACTTGAAAACTATATAATTTTATTAACCAATGTCACCCCAATAAATTCAATAAACATGTAAAAAATCAAAAGACACAACAACCCCTCCAAAAAACTTTGCCTGTGTGAATATTGAATACACATTTTCAGCTGTGCAAGACACATAATATGTTCCACCCTTTCTTAGGGTGTAATTGAAAGATATTGTGCATCAGAACCAGAGAGTAAACCAGAAAAGAATGCAGTGCAGAGAAGCTCCATGATTCTAGCTATTGGAAGGCCCTCTGGGAAGCAATCTGTTCCAATTTAAAAAGGAGGGAGGACTTCAGAAGAGAAGTATATGGGAAAGTAATTTTATTTTACCCTTTATATTTTAAGACAATGTAAAAACAATAAATGCAGAATTTAAAAGGATAATAAAAAGACAATGAAGTATAAAAAATCTTAGCACCCCTTTTAAGAGAATAGGAGGATAACTTGATGATAAAATGCAAGCAATCAAGATCAAAACAACCTAGCCAACATGGCTCAGTGGTTGAGCATTGACCTATGAACAAGGATGTCAAGGTTCAATTCCCTGTCAGGGCACATGCCCAGGTTGTGGTCTCAGTCCCCAGTGGTGGGCATGCAGGAAGCAACTGATCAATGATTCTCTCTCATCCTTCTCCCTTCTATCTCTCTCTCCCTCTCCCTTCTTTTCTGAAATAAAAAAAATATATACATATATTTTTAAAAATATCAAAACAAACAAATCAAAACCCAAAACTAGGAACATTGACTATTTGGTAAAAGAACTGAAGAGCTTTGAATACAAGTAAATATAGGATTGGAAATAAAAATAAAGACTCTGAGAGTCATATCTGTAGAACAGAATGTAAATATTATAAACTTTGAAAAAGTGATTTAATATGAAATTGGAACAAGAAGAGGGAAGAGGTTATTTACCTGGGAAATAAATCAGTATGGCTTAAAATTGAAATATGTATTTTAAAATATCCTAATTATAGTGAAGCCAACCTCTTAATGATGTTTCATGTTAATTTTTCTTAAATTTATAAAGTACATGGATGGGTCATTAAGAAACTAATAATTATTTCACTTCAGATTATTTCTTCATTTATTTTAAAATAAAAATTGCATTAACTATATTTCATTAAAATATATGACAAAGTTTGATATACTTCCATTTTATACAATTTAATCTATATTTATTTCTGTATATGTATTAAAGAGGTAGCTGGGATGATATTTATGTGATGTTTATTTATATTGTTTTTTTTTGTCTGTAGTTTTTAATATTGTTTGATTTTTTTAAAAACATTGAAAATATTCTATAAAATAACCATTCCAAGAGAAAGACCATTTTGTAAAAGTGACTTAAAAATCATTACAGCTTTTTATAAGATTATCAAAAACCACATAATTGAAGTAAATTTTATTTATAATATACCAAAATGTCATATGTATAACCTTAAATGTTTTTTTTTTTCCCAACACAATTTAGTAACCTCCTAAGCTAGCATTATCTTATTATACAAATGTGTGGTCTTCTATATTTTCAAGTGGAAGAAATGTATTAACAGTATAACTGCTGTAAAAAAATCTTTGTTAACCCAGAGAACTCTGACATAAAAGTATCTAGATTAAAAACACAAGGTCTATTTTGGGGGAGATATAGGACACTGTGGAATGAAATTCAACCCAAATTACTACCTTTATTTTACATCGTGCTTCAGATTTTGTGAACTCCTTTTGCTCTTCAAAGAATGTCTGGAGATAGAATATATTTGCTTTTACTTGATAAAGACAAAAGTAAACAATTTCTCTGGTAAAGTTTTGGGGCATAGTATACTTGTTCATTTGATAAGAAAATGCATTAGAAAACACCAGTATCTAAAACTCCCAGGCACAACACACTAATTTACAGCCACCTAGAGGCTCTCCTAGCCTGAATGTATTAGAGAGGGAAAGCCTAACCTAAATCAGGTAGTCTACATGCTTTCCATTCACCAGTGAAATTAGCCCAAATGGTGTGAGAATGAGACCAGGGACCTCAGCTTTAGTAAGCCTGGCCAATCTCTCTTTGCTTCATTTCCTTCCACTTCTTGTTTTCCTATCAGGTCACGGGTTAGCAGACCATGCTGCACATAATTATGACCTGGGGTGCTGAGTATAAGTTTTTCACTTCCAATAGACATCCCATTTGCAGGAAGCACATCCAAAAATATATAATTAAAAAAATCATATACTTGGACCATCCTATATAATGAAAGCCTAATATGCAAATCAACTGAATGGTGGAACAACCAGGTCGCTATGATGCCCGCTGACCACCAGGGGGCAGATGCTAAAATGCAGGAGCTGCCCCCAGACTGCAGGCCCCAGGCCAGCCAAGGTGGGTGCCAACGGGGGCCCCCCTGATTGTCCCACTTTTCACCCTGCAGAGGGAGGCGACCTGCAGTGGTGTCAGGGGGGTGGGGCAGACCAGCGAGCGGCATCAGGTTGGACAAGGTGGGTGCTAGTGGGGGGCCTCCCCGATCACCCTGCCAGTCACCCCACAGATCAACCCTGATCGCCAGCCAGGCCTAGGGACCCTACCTGTGCACGAATTTCGTGTACTGGGCCTCTAGTTATGAATAAATCATATTCAGATAAAACTGTGTTCTTGAAATATTCCTCAACTTATTTGTCATTGACCCAGTTTTTTTTCTGATTCATGTCAGTTCTCTGAATTAAGGACTTGCTATCCATCCTTCTGTAACCAGGTTTCCATATTTCCTATAATATTTGATGCCTCCTAATGCTCACCTTATTTGCTCCTAGAACCTCAGGGAAACCTCTCTTGGGTTGTAATCAATCTTGTGAACTAGCTTTACATTCAAATAAGTTCATACCATTTCTCCTATAGTTCCTGTCCCAAGAATGCCATTTCTTCTCACCTTTATCTATCCAGCCATACTTCAGGTTATATAAGGCCACGAAGAACTTTCTTGTTCTCCAAATCCTTTTGGAGAATAGCATGTAGCTTAGAATTTAGTCATTCTCTATTTGTTTCCCACAAGCTAATTTTATCTCCACAACTGAATATAAGTTCCCCGAGTGCAGTGCTGTATCCTATCATCTTCTTTGTCCAGCACTACCATTACCAGTGCTGAGGATATTAGATACCTGTTTAACAAAAGTAGTTTATGATTATTTGATGTTAAGACTTAGACTTATGGATGGGGTGCTTCTTTCAGTTGAAAATAAATAAATACACAAAACAAAACCTCACATCTTCTATGCAAATATCTAGATTCCTCTCTGGGCTCCTCTGAATTACTTTAACTCTTTTGATTTGAGTGACTCAAATCAGAATATTCTTAAAGGGGAACCAGAGTTGTAAATGTCTATTGGAGTTACTCAGGGTAAATAAATAAGAAATAATAACTCAGGGGATGAGATGGAAAGTAAGGATTAGAGTTAATGTTTTCAAATATTGGCCAATCTATCTTTGATCCAGCTATTGATTCAGCTAATTGGTCAATGGATATTTTTTGTTTGCCCCTAGTAACCTGTGCATTTCTGTTAACTAGCACTTTCCCCATTACAGTATATTTATATATATTTCTCTCTTCCTGTGTACTCCCTATTAAGCAACTGTCTTCTCTTCAGCATAGTATTGCCAATGCTGACCATGATACCTAGCACTTAGTAGGCATTTAATATATGTATGTTTCAAGAATGAATGAATGCCCTGGCCAGCATGGCTCTGTGGTGGTTGAGCATTGATATATGAACTAGGAAGTTATGGTTCAATTCCCAGCCAGGACACAAGCCTGGGTTGCGGGCTTGATCCCTGGTAGGGGGCGTACAGGAGGCAGCTGATCAATGAATGATTCTCATCATTGATGTTTCTATCTCTCCCTCTCCCTTCCTCTTTGAAATCAATAAAAAATGTATTTTTAAAAAAGAATGAATGCATGGATGAATAAGAGATGAAATGACTTATTAGGTCATAAAAAAAAGATATACCTTTTTATTGAAATAAGTGGCCCTTCTTTGTTCAATTGATGATCTAAAATGTAAGGAAACAAAAAGGACTTATTAGAGATTAAACTTAAACAAGGCTCTCTCCCTGTCCAAATACAATAATTGAAACACATGGTCCGACAACATGGACTGTGAGTAGCTGCCTTAATCATTTCAGGGTGGCATTTAATGTCTCCTTTGCGCAAAATATATATTTGTGAATAAAATGCAATAGTCATTTAACTTGCTCTGTTCCTCAATTTTCTCATCTCTAAGATGACTATGACGATTGTTTCTTTGTACCTATTTTACAGTTGGATTAAAATTTAGACCTCTGCCGTATGATTGTATAGCCCTTCCACACCTTTCTGTGGATACTGACATAAGTGGAGTGACCGAAATGGGACAATAAGGAGAAAACTGAGAAATTCATGCCAGGAAGTGGGGGCAGAAATCTCTGGAATTTAGTACAGATCTCAAAGGAGAGGGAAGCATCAAAATGATTAATGTTAGGATTCAAAAGCCACACTAAAAAGGAATTTTAAAAATTGATTTTTTTTGTTCACATGTCACATATATACTTCTACAATAGCAGCATTCAAAACAATTTGAGTCTTATAGTCACATTTTTACCTAAGTGTCTCCTATAGTGAGGGTTCATGGACTTGGCTAATTTTATGTCTTAGCTTGTCATCCAGCCTTTTGTTTCTTCTCTCTGGACATGCAGGATTCTAAAATTTATTCCTTCCTAACAGTTATCTTTCATGGGAATTTGGTTCAAACCAGCTCTGTTGCTATGGTACCTAGTTTTCAGTTAATGGAAAAATACAGAATTAAAATAATACTGAATTTGCAGTACATATGTACCCACTCACTCCATATTGGTTTATTCACATTGATTGAATATGCAAATGGTCAAAAGTTTCCCAGTGCTATAAAAGAGTACCTATGTGCAATTCATATAGTAGTAATTATATCTTCCAATTGTGTGTGTGTGTGTGTGTGTGTGTGTGTGTGTGTGTGTGTGTGTGTGTGTGTCGTGAGAGAGATGGCATGATGTAATAGTATTTTGGATAAAGAGACCGGAGACTTACTCCCAGTTTAGCCAACTAAAAGCTAGTTAACCTTAGACACGTTACTTATTCTCTGGATCTTTTTTTTCCCATCTGCTTTTTGAGGATGTTATTAAAATGAGAACAATGTGCTTCAATTACCTAGAACAGTGTCTGGCACCTAGCAGGTTTGCATATGCCTACCAGTGTTTTCAAATGTGGAGGTGATATTATATTTACATTATGGGTTGAATTGTGCTCCCCCCAACACCACCAAATGTATATGTTGAAGCCCTGAACTCTAGCACCTCGAAATATGACTGTATTTGGAGATAAAGCCTTTAAAGAAGTAACTAGTTAAAATGAGGCCATTAGTGTGGCCTGTAATCTAATCTGACTGGTACCTTACAAGAAAAGGAGATTAAGACACACAGAGAGACACCAGGGGCTCTCACACAGAGGAAAGACCATGTGAAGATGCAAGGAGAAGGCAGACATCTGCAAGCCAAGGAGAGAAGCCTCAGAAGAAATAAAATATACTGATACCATGATCTTGGATTTTAAGTTCCTCCAGAAGTGTGAAAAGTAATTATCATTGTTTAAGCAGCCCAGTCACTACTACTATGTTTGGCAGCCCTGACAAATTAATAGCATCTGCGTATCTATCTACCTATCAACCTATCTACCTAAATAAAGAAGGTCATCAAATAGCTGACCTTATATAAAATAGAAATTATAATAACATGCTGGATTTTCCGGAGTCTTTTTCTCTTCATTCATTGCCTAAAGCATATAGTGTTTTGGTTATACTTTACTTTTTTTTTTTACTTCTTGTTTTGCATATTTTTTATTGATTTCAGAGAGGAAAGGAGAGAGAAACATCAATGATGAGAATCATTGATCGGCTGCTTCCTGCATGCCCCACACTAGGGATTGATCCCAGAACCCGGGCATGTGCCTTTGACTGGAATCGAACCCAGGACCTTTCAGTCCACAGGTCAATGCTTTATCCACTGAGCCAAACCTGCTAGGGCTATACTTTACTTTTTTTTGGCTAAGAACTTCCATGATATAAAGAACACAGATCTTAAATGTATATCCCAATGAATTTGTACATATGTGCACATCTGTATATCCATCACCCAGATCAAGACTGAGAACATTTTCATTTCCTAGAAGTCTCTCTCACGCCCCTTCAAGTCAACCGCCAGTCCTTCCATCAAAGTAACCACTTGTGACTTCTAGTGTTGTGTATATTTTGAATGTCATATAAATGGAATCTCCCATTAATCTTTTGATTCTGGTTTCTTTCACATAACATCATATGTGTGAAATCCATCTATGTTGCTGTGTGTTAAGGAGTTTATTTGATTTTTTTCACTTCTGAGTAGTATTCCATTGTGTGAATATAGTCCACTTATTTATGTGAGTGTTGTGCATTTGAGTAGCTTTTACTTTTTCATAATTATAAATAAAGTTGCTATGAACATTCATTCTTGTACCCATTTTGGTGGACATAAGCACTCATTTATCTTGGGTAAGAAGTGCATAACAATTCTATAAAATGTATCCATTTTAATGTTATGTAGTCAAACTATAAAAGTCACAAAAGTCAATATTTTTCTACTTTCTGAGTATTGCCTTTGCCTCTCTCCACTACAGATTCTTAATGTTTCTGAACTGGGGATGATTTCACCTCATAGGGAATATCTGGCAATATCTAGAGATGTTTTTGGTTTCACAGCAGAGTGGATGCTACTGGTGGGTAAAGCCACATTACTGCAATACTCTACAATACTAGTACATAGGACAGGCCCCAACAGCAAAGAATTATCCCACACCAAATGTCATTAGTGCTACTGTTGAGATACCCTGTATCTAGATCAATTTAATTTTTTATATTTACCTTGTAGTTATCAACACCAGTTTTATTGCTTGACCCACCACCATATTCCTTCCAATGTTTTTTTTGGGTTTTTTTAGGACTTCTGAAGGAAAACAGTAAATGGCAGGGTTATCTTCCTTTGTGTTATTAACTCTCAACTCCCATATGGCCTGACTCAAATGAACTCAGACATTGGAGCTTGACTTTGTCAATTAATACTTCTAGAAAAAGGAAATATCATGTCTCCCCTTTAAGCTTGTGATATTACATTCTGTGCAGGAAGGAAGTTTACAGTTGTGAGTACATGAAACACAGTTTATTCTTATATTGTTTATTAATTACTAGAGGCCTGGTGCAAGTATTTTGTGCACAGGTGGGGTCCCTAGGCCTGGCTGGTGATCAGGGCCTTCTGGCTGCTGGCCGGGGCCTTCCTTCATTCCGCACTGACCCCTGGTGGTCAGCGCACATCATAGCAAGCGATAGAACTCTGGTCTCCTGGTCAAACTCCTGTGGGGACATTTTGCATATTAGCCTTTTATATGGAGAGATTGTATTATTTTCCATACAAAATTTCACCCCATGCCTCTATGTAGAACTAGCTAAGACATCCATGCATGGACACCTGTTCCATTTCAAAATTTGTACTAAATATTCTCAATATCTGACCTGTCATTTTCCCCAATCTCTAAAACTGATCTGTCTGTTCACATGACCACATGCCATTCATTCTTTCTCAGGAAACCTCTTGGGACCTTCAAAGTAACTGAAGGTATATTATATTCACCTTAGTTATCAGAAACACTTGTTTTTAAATGAGCATGTTATTTTCATTCCCATGAGTCTGAGCCTTCTTCTTTCCTGTATTCCTGTCAATCCTTGCTTCTGAAAACTGAGTTTAAGGGCAATACCTTAATTTACACTTTTTGCTGATTTTATATCATCCATCTAGCTATGGTGACTACTTTTCTCCCCAAATAGGGATAGAGTTTACACCTGATATGATTTCCTTCATTTATTTCATTGCCATTGAAATGTAAGCATGGTGTTTGTTGCCTCTGGGCTTTAAACACATGATGTGCAATATTTTTGGCTGACAACTAAGTAGTGCCTAGCACTAAAAAAGAAACAAAACAAAAACACACGACTTCATAATTTTTCTTTTTTACTTTCACAAATTGAAAAGGCACAGATAATTAAGAATACTAAACATAAGTATAACACATTTCAATACTTCATAATTGCCAATTACATTTAGAAATTATTATTAGTAATTCTGTCTGTGCAGCTTTAACGTATTTCCCAATTTTTGTGGGTGAGTTCTTATGCAATTGAAATATCAATGTTTTAGTTCTATGGTTCCTTAATTTTAAAATTCATAGTCATTGCTACTTGCTGCCTAGGGTCTGTGATGCCCAAAGTCTTGTTAAATGTTTGAAGGAGTCTCATGGAAAGAAATAATACATAATTTAAAATTGCAATAATGACCTCATTCCCAACCAATGGTATGAGAGGAGAGAATGATTTAATTATTCTCAGTGAAAGGGGTGCTTACCATGATTTTAGAATCAGAGAAAGTGTGGGGAAAACTAGTTCTACATTTAAGCTCTTGGGGAATATTTTCATTAAGCTACTAACCACTATTATCGAGAATTGACTATTATGACCTATTTTTAAAAATACGTTGTTTTCCTTTCATCTTCAGCAGTATTAATAAACTCTAAACCTATGATATGTCCTTGAGGAGGGATGGTGGGTTCCATTGCTGTGATAGTTAATTGTATGTATTGTGGTGACTGGCCAAGGTCTGCCCAGCTAGCTGGCAAAACATTATTTCTGGGTGTGTCTGTGAGGGTGTCTCCAGAAGAGATTAGCATTTGAATCAGTAGGCTGAGTAAAGAAGATCTGCCCTCCCCAATGTGAGTGGGCATCATCCAATCCATGAGGTCCGGAATAGAACAAAGGCAAAGAAGAGCTATTTTGCTTTCTGCTTTGGCTGAGACATCCATCTTTCTGGTTCTTTGACTTTTGGACATAGATCAGGACTTTACACCATTGCACCCCAATTTTCCCCTCTTTAGATTCAAATCTATACAATGGTCCCACAGTTCTCAGACCTTTGGACCTGGACTGAATGATAACCTGATTTAAAAATGGGCAGAGGACCTGAATAGACATTTTCATAAAGAAAACATACAAAGGGATAATAGGTATATGAAAACATCACTAATTGTTAGGGAAATAACAAATCAAAATCACAATGAGAAATCACTGCACATCTGTTAGAATGGCTGTTATCAGAAAAACAAAGGAGAAGTATTGGTGAGGACATGGAGAAATTAGATCCCATGTATACTGTACCTCTATGGATAATTGTATGGAGTTTCCTTAAAAATGAAATAAAGGGTGGGGAAAAAGTAGGCTTACAGTTAATTAACACAATAATTAATAAATAATAATACAAGAATACAGTCTGTGTTTTGTGTACTCACAACTATAAACCTATTTTTGCTCTACCCTGTATGCATTATTTCTTATATGTATAGGACTATAAGATACTTTTTAAATTCATCATATGGTAATAATCTTGTGAAATAAATGCTCTATGGAATTCATTTTGGAAAATGACGTTATTGAAGTCCAAGTATTTTGTAATATTTGTTATTCTAGTCTGAATTTAAAAGTAATATTTCAAAGCTAGTTTTTTTTTGCATAAAGTATAAAAGAATTTAATTGTTCATAGTGTTATAAAAGATTCTCTAGTAAACCTTCCTCTTGAATCTATGGTTTTAATTATCTAACTGGTGAAGCAAAACATATTCCACATCATCTTTTCTTTGTTAAGCCCACCAATACCTTCCTATATTAAAGACAACTTGCATTTCAATAAAGAGCATTGAATTAATCAGCTCCTTAAATGAGTCTGACTATGATATAAAGCAAATATAGTGTGAAACCATAATGGTTATTGTTTTTGAATTGTGAACAATATTTTGGGTAAAGAATTTTTTTAACTCTAGAAACAAAGGTGTGACAGACAAGTTATTCTTAAACACCGGATAAATCAAGATCAAACCCATCTGCAAAGTTACTATATGTGACATTCTCCTGAATAAGATTTTTAAGTAAATGCTACAAAGTTTAAGGCTAAAAATAGAACATTATCATAAATCATATTCATAATCATTTCCTTTATTTTCTAAAAAAAAAAAAAATTCTACCTTTACTCTTTACAAACAGTCCTTGGCTATACAAGTAATATGCCTGTCCCACTTTAAAGCATTAGTTCATTAGTGTTGCAGCTCTGGCCAATGAGATCTGAAAGGAAACAACTGTCTATTCACCCTTTTTCCTGACTTATGCAAATGAAGAGAGCAGTTAAAGCATGTTACATGTTCTACTTTTCATATGATACCTTTGGTTTTATGCTGACAAGAGCCACTTAATGTGTGTGGAAGTAATTTTGATAATCTCATTTTATGTTTTATCTTATGGACAGGTTTTCAGTGCTTTCTGTTTTCATCTGCAGGTCATATGAAAGTTACATAAGCTTACACTGGCACTTAACAGCAGTTTGGGTTTAAGTTTCGATGTCAGAATGACTTCAAGAAATAGATTAGAAATACATTCATTCAACTTAGCCATATGGTAACATTTGGTTTATGTGTACGACTGTCCCAGTATGCTATGCTAACATGTGAATATTTATATAAGTAATATATTATTTAAAAATAGAAAATGAAAATGAAAGCTTTTTATAGGAAATATATCCACATGAAATGTTTACTCATTTAGCACTCATTTAATAAGTGCATTCATTTTATTTATTTTGTTTTTATTTATTTATTTACTAGAGGCCCAGTGCACGAAATTCGTGCATGGGGGTGGGGTGGGTGTGTCCCTCAGCCCAGCCTACACCTTCTCCAATCTGGGACCCCTCGAGGGATGTCCACTGGGATCAGGCCTAAACGGGCAGTCGGACATCCCTCTCACAATTCAGGACTGCTGGCTCCCAACTGCTCGCCTGTCTGCCTTCCTGATTGCCCCTAACCGCTTCTGCCTGCCTGCCTGATCACCTCCTAACCACTCCAATGCCAGCCTGACTGATGTCTAACTGCTCCCCTGCTAGCCTGTTTGCCCCCAACTTCCCTCTTCTGCCTGCCTGGTCACCCCTAACTTCCCTCCACTGCAGGCTTGATCGCCTCCAACTGCCCTCCCTTGCAGGCCTGGTGCCTCCCAACTGCCCTCCCCTGCTGGCCATCTTGTGTCCACATGGGGGCAGGATCTTTGACCACATGGGGGCATCCATATTGTGTGTTGGAGTGATGGTCAATCTGCATATTACTCTTTTATTAGATAGGATAGAGTCCTGGTGCATGGGTGGGGGCCAGCTGGTTTGCCCTGAATGGTGTCTTGGATCAGGGTGGTGGTTCCCTTGGGGCATGGGGCAGCCTGAGTGAGGGGCCTGTGGTGGTTTGCAGGCCAGCCATGCTCCCTGGCAACCCAAGAGGAGGCCCTGGTATCTGGAATTTATTTACCTTCTACAATTGAAACTTTGTAGCCTAGAGTGGAGCCAAGCCTCCTGCTCGCTCCATGACTGGCAGCTGTTTCTGTTGGGGTTTGTGTATATCTTCTACAATTAAAACATTGTAGCCTTAAGCGGAGGCCTGGGCCAGCCAGGATGTGCGGAAAGTGGGGGGCAACCCTAGCCTCCTGCTCTTTCCAGCTCCATGGCTGCCGCCATTTCTGTTTAGATTTGTTTACCTTCTATAATTGAAACTTTGTAGCCTTGAGTGGAGGCTTAGGCCAGGAAGGGGAGGCGGAAAGCTTGGCTTCATCAGTTGCCTAGGAAATCCAAGCCTCCCTCCTGCTCTCTGTGGCTGTAGCCATCTTGTTTGGGTTTATTTGCATACTCGCTCTGATGGGCTGGTGGACATGGCTGGTGGGCGTGGCTTGTGCATGTAGCTGAGTGATGGTTAATTTGCATATTACTCTTTTATTAAGTAGGCTTTGTAATCCTCACCCAAGGATATTTTCCATTGATTTTTAGAGAGAGTGGAAGAGAGAGGGAAAGACAGAGAGAAATATTGATGTGAGAGAAACACATTGACTGGTTGCCTCCTGCATGCACCTAGACCAGGGCTCAGGGCAGGGAGGAACCTGTAACAGAGGTACATGCCCTTGACTGGCATCGAACCTGGGACCCTTGGGTCCACCGGCCTGCACTCTAGCCACTGAACTAGGTAGGGCAAGGTGCATACATTTTAATGATTGAATTTTCTCTATTAAAGTTCTCAATAATAATCCCCTGGATACAAAATAAATTCACTTGTGTTATTTTAAAGCAAATAAAATTCACTGGGATAAACTGTATAAATGAACTTTTTTGATTATTTATTTTCATAGGAATAAAAAAGATTACTGCCATACAGATAAAGTGGCGATGGAAGTCCAATGAGAAATAAAGTGTATGGACATTGAATGCAATAAACTGGTTGCCTTCATTCTTCAAGGAGTTTCCAAAAGTTATTAAAGTTCTTATTTTCAATAAAACACATCATAGGTGAAACCTCTTTAAAATGAATAGACTGTTATAGCACTGGAAACTGTCTATTGGAATTCTTGACAGGAAAGTGAAACCAGTGAGTTATTTATTTGTAGGTGTTTCTATACATATATTGTATAGAGAAATGGGAATATCCTTTTTTTATTAGAAAAGTTTTAATAATGGGAAAGCAGAATAAATTATTTCTTGTAATAATGGAAACTTGTTTTGCATGTGTCCTTTTAGGTAGAAAGAATTTTTTAGGGAATTTTAAATATATTTTGATGAAAGTTTGACTTCCCCAACTTAAGTGTAAATGGTGTTTTAAACTTTTAAAATCATTTTTAGTTTTTGCCATGCCAATTGTATAAGGCAAACAATATTGCAACTGCATTTTTCAGCTAATCAAAAGTCTTTAACACACTTGAGCTCACCATTTTAAAATCATTATATCCAGAATCATGTGTTATACAATAATTCCTCCTGGGAAGCTTAATGCCTCTAGATATTTCAGCCACTTTAAAGACATTCATTCTAAGCTATAATTTTACATGCCTTTTAAGGTAATGTGTCTCAGTGTTTAAAAATTCTATTAACAAATCTGATGTATGCATTTCTTTTCAACATACCAACTTATTATTTTACAATTTATTTTAGTATATTTTGGTGTATAAAAAACCACCCATAATTTAATGTTTAAAATTCTCCTCAATCCAAGTAAAGTATAGGCATTCTGGATCTCTGCCTTATTAAAAATGAAAAGCATATGCTGAGTTCTTTACTTACAAGCACAAAGCTTTATTTTAAAAATTCATAATTTTCTCCTTCCCTTGACTTTGTTTTCTCTTAACTATATAATACCAACTAAAAGTTCTCTCTTGCCCAGCCTTAGTGGCTCAGTGGTTGAGCATTGACCTATGAACCAGGAGGTCAAGGTTCCATTCCTGGTCAGGACATATGCCCAGGTGGTGGGATCCATCCCTGATGCAGGAGGCAGCTAATCGGTGATTCTCTCTCATCACTTATGTTTCTATCTCTTTCGCCCTCTCCCTTCCTTTCTGAAATCAATAAAAATATATTTTTTAAAAAGTTCTCCCTCACAGCAGGATAGCATTGATAGACGTGTGTCAATAGTGAGTAGGATCCATGTTAATGGTCCAGGCAAAAGATGACCATCACATAGATTTAGATGTTAGAAAAAGAACAAAAGAGAAGTGGGCACATCAGAGGTATATTTTGTCAAATACTGATGGATTGGATATGAAAGATGGAGAAGAAATTTTTAAAAAATACATCTCCAAAAATATAGAATGCAATGGAAAAGTGTTTTCTTCTTAATATCTCATGATGATCCCTTAGGAAACTGATTATCACATAATAGAAACCAAATAAATTTAATTTCATAAATTAATCTATGAAAGGGGTCTTAAAGAACTGCTTTATATGTATTTTAATCCCTGAACATATTAATTTTACTGATCTTATTCTATTTCTACAGTTTTAATTAGTTTTTTTAGAGATGTACATTTGTTTATATGCGTATGTGTGTGTGTGTGTGTGTGTGTGTGTGTGTGTGTGTGTGTGTGTGCATATTCTGGGGATGATTCCATTAAATATAAAATCTATGTGTTACCAATGTGATGAGGTCCTTGTCCATAGCTGTTGCTTGGGGGTGGGGGCATTCTTGTAATGTCCTCAGAAAAAGGATTTCCTGAGACTTGCATAGGAGGATGTGATATTGTAGAAAGTTTTATTTCTATGAAATCAAACCCCTGAATTTCCAAGGTCCCATTTCCCTTAGTCCAGTCATAGAAGAAGTAGCTGGGGCTTCAGTAGAGCTAAAATCAGAGCCAATTTCCAGAATTTCCTTTCCATGTTGAATCCTGGTCCAATTCAGCATCAGGCTAGCTTAGCTTGTGTTTCCTGCTGCTATCCATTAGTCCAGGTGTGGGGAAATTTTTTTCTGCCAAGGGCCATTTGGATATTTATAATATCATTCACCGGGCCATACAAAATTATTAACTTAAAAATTAGCCTGCTATATTGGTCAAACATTTAATTAACTCACACTTAATGCCTTGGTAGAGCCATACCAAATGATTTTGAGGGCCTTATATGGCCCATGGGCTGGACGTTCCCCACCCCTTCATTAGTCCATTGTGTGTGGGGTCCACATGGCCATGGCTATATAGGCTAATGCAAGAGAGCAGGTACAAGAAAGACCCACAAGCCAAGAGCCAAAGGATGCACTCCTTTGTTTAGAAGATTATGTAGTCCCAAATTTTCACATGCTTGCAATGGCCATGCCCATTCTGACTAACAATCTCTGTCCCTAGGTTTGACTGACAACCAAGTACCTTCCCTATGTGACCCCTCCTTCACCAGGAATTCCCTTTGATGGACCCCTCCCCCCAGTGATCAGCAAGGAATAGGCTGGTGATTCCCTGGGGAGTGCAAAGTTGCAGCTTTCTGGTGAAGCTGCCCACGTGACATGCTTACCATTTCTGATTTTCCCTTTGCTGCTTTCCTATCTATATATATAAAAGCATAAGCAACCATTACAACCAGTTGATTGATAACCGTTGGCCAGTCTCTATGACAACACACTGACCACCAGGGGGCAGACTCTCAACATAGGAGCTTCCCCCTGGTGGTCAGTGTGCTCCCACAGCCAACCTCCCGCAGTCCCTCCCCCCAGCTAGCCCCTATCAGCCAGGCTGAAGGACCCCACCCATGCACAAAATCATGCACCAGACCTCTAGTTATTAATAACTACCTAATTACAATGGTATCATATGCATACCATGGGTTCACTCATTTTAAAAATTAAATCATTTTTACTATGATTAAATGTAAATAACATAAAATGTACCATTTTAACCATTTCTAGATGTACAGTTCTTTGGCATTAAGTACATTCACATTGTTGTGCAATATTTTCACTCCTTTTATTAAATACAGTAATGTTTGATCTACCAGCCAGGATTAATTGATTTGTTGTAATGAATCTCTATTTATTTATATTCTAATAAACCTTTTAGGAAATGCTCTAAAATCTATGCTTGTTGTATAATTAAATCCTTTAGCAAACTATTTAGACTTAAAATAGTGTACTAAGTTTATTCTTTTCTTTTTTTCATTTTCTTTTATGTTTGCATTTCAGTTTGGGAATTTCCATTAACTGAGTCAGTAGACTTTTCTTGGCTGTATGTTAAGTCCACTAATGAACCCATCAAAAAGCATGCTTCATTTCTGTTACAATGTTTTTTATTTCCAGCATTTCCTTTGGATTCTACTTGAGTTACTCATCTATTCTTGAATGATATCTGCTTTTTCCATTAGAGCCCTTAACATGTTAATCATTGTCATTCTAAATTCCCTGTCTGGTACTTTCAACATCTGTATCATCTCTGTGTTAACGTAAAAACATTCAAACCTGTAAAGAACGTTTGTGTGTTTATTTGAGCCAAACTCTGGACAATTGCCAAGAAGCAAAACCTCAACGGATTGAGATAATGCCCCAGAAAATGGCGGACTTTCATCTATTTTTTAAAATATTTTATTGTTTAAAGTATTACAGATAGTAGTACATATGTCTCCTTTTTTCCTCATTGACCTCCTCCACACTCCTTTACCCTCCAGCACATGCCCTCACCCCTCCACCAGTGTCTGTGTCCATTGGTTATCCTTATATGCATGCATACAAGTGCTTAGGTTGATCTCTTACCACTCCCCACAACCCTCCCCTGCCTTCCCACTATAGTTTGACAGTCTGTTTGATGCTTCTTTGTCTCTGCATCTATTTCTGTTCATCAGTTTATCATGTTCATTATATTCCATTTTTAATACATTGCAATCAAAGGAGGGACATAGGCAGGTTACATGAAATCCATTGGTGATAGACTAGAGAGGTGGGAGAAAGCAAAGTGGGTGTGGGGGGGAAACCCCTGTGATTGGATAAAAAGTAAAATGATAGACACATACTTAGGTAGGTGCAGGATAGTTAGTCAACAATTAACATGATAACAATAACAATGAATGAATTTGTGGTATCTGTCATGATGCCCAGACACATTAGGTTGTGCCCCAAGGGGTCCGAAAAAAGGGAAGCTACAAGTTACCCAGACATTTCAAGGATATGTTATTATAGATGCAAAAAGACAATAGGCTCAGTTAAGGCAAAAATTGACCTTGTCAGGGAAAATACCAGCCTAGGACATGACCACCCACCATAACTGCTTTTAGTTAAAGTTTTAATTTCAGACCATCTTTTGTGGTTACTTTAGACCTTTAAGTTTGTAAGACTGCCTTGCAGGCCTTCCCTGTGCTTGTCAGGTCAGCATGTGGCCTTTTGTTTTTTTCCGTCCACATATGAATTGGGTTCTGATGCTTGCTCTGTCTCTTCAGATTATACTTTATCTTGCCTTTTGGCGTGCCTTTCAATTTTTGCTGAAAGCCATTTTGTATTGGGTCATGAGAATTCAGGTAAATAGTTGTTTAGTGTTAGAATTTTCGTTAATAGGCCAGGAGTTGGACTGCGTTTGATGTTTGCTATAGCTGTAGGTGCCAGACACTTCCGTTTCCTCTTGATTCCTTGTTTTCATCTCTTCCATTTTCTTTGGTCTTATCTAAGAACTCCTCAGATAGTCTGTGTCTTCTAGGTCTTTCAGCTGTAATCCACTATTATTATACCGGGGCTCTGTTGGTTTGGTGGTAAAATGTGGAGGAGGGAAAACATTCTGTCATCTTAGATTAAATCTGTCTGTCCCTGGCCTGTGACATTCACAAGTGTCTCAGCTTTTTTACCCCCCTTTGAGGTAAGACAGGAAGGCTGTGGGGGAGAGGTAGGAAAGAGGGGGAAGGTTGGAAGTAGGGCAAGTCCTTCTTTCAGGTGGGATAAGGCTCTAGTGAAACTTTCTTCCCTAGAGAGCAAGCTTTTTTTTAATGGAGAACAGTTCAATATAAACCTCCCCCCTGCCACAACCACAAGGGTTCTTCACTGTGAGAACAAGTGGGCTGGGGTTCCTGGAGGTGAAACCTGGTAAACTATGGAGGCCCCCTGGAACTCCTAACTCTTCTATTAGTCCACATTCAGCCTTCAAGAATTCATCAGAATTACCATTTGGGTGTACCATTTTCAGGGGTGGGGAACCATTTTCCTTCCAAGTGCCATATGGCTATCGATAACGTCATTCTTGAGCCATACAAAATTATCAACTTAAAAACTAGCCTGCTGTATTTGGTCAAACATTTAATTAACACACCCCTAATGCCTTGGCCGGGCCAAACCTTGGCGGACCTGATGTTCCCCACCCCTGATTTAAGTGGTATGACTCGACCTAGCCCATTTGGCTCAGTGGATATAGCTTGGCCTGTGGCCTGGACTGAAGAGTCCTGGGTTTGATTCTAGTTAAGGGCATGTACCTTGTTTGCAGGCTCCTCCTTGGCCCAGGCCCTGATCAGGGCACA